>NW_027114407.1:636013-745340 GCF_000696795.3 Halyomorpha halys | reverse complement strand
TCTAATTTTGTATCCATATCACTGAATCCAAAAATAATCTTTATTCCCTTCATAGTGAACAGTTTTTTTCAAATAAATAGGTTTGAAAAAATAAAGTAATTTCATTTAATTACTATTTTATTGTTATGAAATCCATACACTAAAAAACAGCGTAGAAGTTTTCTTAAAGATTTTAGCTGACTATAACTGAAAAACGTAAAAAAAAAAAATTATATCACTTTTCATACAATCTTTTTAGGGATTAATTAATTTAACAAAAATAAAAATTTTACATGATGAAGTGAAATTGATGTAATTTTTGAATTCTGCGCAAATTAAAACATAATTTAGCAAATATGTTACATCCAATCTTTTTTTTTTTTGTTTTGCACACCTGCACCTTGACTTATAATTACACAAATTTTCTTTGGGATTACCTAAAATCAGCAAGTTTTAGCATTTTTTTATTCATACTGTCCTATCGCTGGCAACCTACTGCTTTGAAACCACTCATACACATGATATCATTAGATATAATAATAACTGAGTATATGAAATGTTTTTCAGTCAAACCATTTGTTTACAAGCTGTCTGATCCAGAAATGATTAGAAAAGGTTACACAGTAAACTACCAACTACCAGTGAGGCTAATAACCTTTTTTGCATACCCTACTTCCCATTACTCATTTTGGTAATTATTCTCCTTAATCCTAATTAGAGAATCAGCATTAGCATTATTGTTTAACAGTTTCCTACTTTGTTACATATTGTATAAAATATACTCCTGTCCACATCCTACTATATTTTAAAACTGCTGACTATACTCTGTTAAATTCTTTTTATGAGATAAGAATTTAGGCCCAAACCATCCCAAGAGTACCTAGAAAAATGTGCCACCAAATATTTTATGGTATTACGAATTTTTGGTTGGAAACATATTCAGGCACAGTAGAGGTTGTAAACCTTCGTAGCATCCCTTGGAAAGTATGAAAGTTTGCCTGAAATCCCCTCTTCATCTTCATTCTTCTTGAAAATGGACCCACCATATGATTCCCGATGTATCAACATGGATATTCCGGAAAAGTAGAGAGGTGGATTATTACCTCACTCAACTGCTTACAGGGCATGGTTGCTACAGGGCCTGCTTAGCACAAATTGGTAGAAGGCTCAGAGCACAAGAGCGAGATAGAAGAGAACAGTTATTGGCCTTGCTTAAATAAGATTTACAAAGAAGGTGTAGACAGATAGACCTTCTGCCCTGTTAAGTAATGCTTGACAGCGGTCCCTTGGGGTGGAAAAAAAGAATTGGGAGGTGGGTTTTTAGTAAGTAGGAATCTCACACTGTTGTGTAACTTCTTATTTGTTGTACTTCGTCTCATAAAAGATTTTTCCCTTGCCCCCCAAAAAAATCATGCTTTTGCATGTTTTGATCGATATTTCACAATTTTTTGATTTTCTCAAAACACGGCTCTGACAATTTTGATTAAATTCTGTTTATCAATGTTCAATTAAATGGTCTTTAATATCAGCTGGGTCTTATCCTCATTGAAAAAGTTTGATAGGATTTAAATGCTGAATTTTCAAAATGGCTTTCTATAAAGTAACTTTAACTTTGTTAGATAAAAAAAATTAAGTTAGGGAAGATTCATATTTTAGTTAAAAATTTATATGTTATACCATTGATTGATTTGATGTGAATTTGCCCAAATGTATACTATGTAATTTGTGTTGAGCATTAACTAATCTAATATGTTAGTGATAATTAGTTGTATGTATAAAATAAGTGTACACTCCAATTGCAATATTTATATCATTTTGCCAGGTTTGAGCCAAAGCTGAATCCTATGGAAATGCGTTACCCCGATGGACGAATCTCCTGGAAGCAGGGGCACAAAAGCATTGGAGCTGTCTATTACGATAATGGGGAGCCGGCGGTTTCATTTGTATTTGGAAAGACTGGTAATGAACCTATGTACATTTAAACACATTTTCATGGAAAATAAAAGACAAAATTAGTAATATCAGTAATATTTTTAAGGACCACTGGTTATTGTCTACACTAAGAGCAAACAGATCAGAGACAGAATCATTAAGCCAGTTCCTGTTGCTTTGTTTGATACCAAAGGAAACGGTATTGTTTATGATAAAAAAACTGGTAAGAAGAGGTAATAAATCGTGTTTCGTGCCTGTAAATAAATAGAAATAACTTGTTTTTTGCTATTTCAATGGGGAAGGGAGGAGAATTGAAAGTAGTAGTGGCAACATGGCTTTAGTTGTGGTAACTCAAGGTCAATAGGTTGTATTTACACAAGGTTCAAGTGACATTTTTGTAAAAATATTTATAAATGATTGCTTATTAGTCTATGCCTAAACCAAAACTGTGCTTCAGAATGACAAAATTGTGAAAGTATCAGTCATTTGAGAAATACTTTATCTCCCTTGTTTTCCATTTCTGGGTTTGCCATCCAAATTTGATATTGGATGGAGCAAGCTTGATCATTCCCTATAATTTTATTGCAGTAGACTGGTGAACTGGGATCACTTATGCCACTCTTACCAGTAATCAATAATTTATTTTTGAAGTGAAACTACTTTAATCACATTCTACAACTCTAAAAAAAAAATTATATGGGATATTATTAATCAATATTAAAACTTTTTCTGCTAGAGTTGACTTAGGAAACAGCTGTTCTATTCTAATTATTATTCTGGGACTTATATTTTCTGGCTTACGCTATTAGAGTTAACGAATGATCATTATTAATAAAATTTTAATACATTATTTCATTTCCGGAATTTTTACTTCTGTTGGCCCATCCTAAACCTGCCACAATGTTTATAAGATATAAATTTTTAGAAAAATTTTATCTAGCAACAGTATATAGGGGTTAATCTGTGGCGCAGTCTAGTACACAGTTGCCCACTTCAAGGCTGTGGCTGCTCTTTGTATTTTTCTCCTTCTTTGTATTTTATAAAATATTTACCTTCATAACTTCTCTGAACTGATTTCTTTATGAGGTTAAATATTTATTGAAATTAAATCTGCTGTTTGGGAAAAGGAAAGGCTGTTGCTGACTGAGAAGAAGAGAAAGGCAACAGTTGTGTGACATTAAAAAACAAAACAAAAGAACATTACTTGGGACTTCAGGTTGCTGGGTATGGGATAAGGTGAAACAAAAAATGAAAACTAAAAAAAGAAAAACTAATTTTTTACTGACTCTTTATTCAGTACTAGCTAATTCGAGAACATACTTCTCTCATATTTAATGGTAGCTTCATTCTTTGTTGTAAAGGTTGTTTAATATTTTTTTAAGGTTAATCTATGATCAAGCTCAAGGGATCTGGTTGGACAGCCCTTCCAAGTATCCTATTCCGTGGAAATGGAGAACCTATGACCAAGTAAAGTGCCGAAGAGCGGAACTCAAGTTCGTATCTCCAACCATCATGGATAATTTTGATTATGATAGGAAAATGATATCTTTAAAGAATAGTGAAAGTACACGAGGCCTGAGATTAAAGTCTAAAAAATCAACTTTAGTCTATGAAGTAAAAAAATCAAAAACATCAAAAACAAAGAAGAAATCACGTAGAATACAAAATTTAAGGCTGAAGAACACCTACAACAACAAACTACTAATTAAGTCTAATTCGGAACGCAGTAATGTGAGTTTTAACAAGAGTACAAGACCTAATTCGATTATCAGAGACATAGATGCTCCAAAAATTTTACGTTTTGTTGGAAGCGGATTCATAATTAAACCAGCTCTGACGCCATGTTCAGAACTAGAACCCATTAAAGCCAACATAGCATCATTATGCTCACCCCACCATTTGGATTCCACAAAGGCCAGCGATAAGCCTTCTCAGGAGAAGTCAACCAGCAAAAGAGGTAAAAATACTATCAATATGTTTTATTTTAATAAGTTTCCTGATTCTACTGTCCCAAATCCTGAACATGCAGTACTACATTGTTACTCCTGACAATCCTAGCTCTTTTTTACTGGCCATAGGTACCTCTGTTTCGTTCTTCTCCCTACTCTGTCTCCAGACTCCATTTAATCCTGAAGGAATATCTCCCTTATTTTTCTGTCCGAGGCTTCGTGCCCTTCATTTCCCCTCTTTTCTTTCCTTTATCTCAAACCCTTTATTCTGAAAGTCCATTTTTCATTCAGTTTGTTTAAAAAAAGTCCTAAATGAGCCACGAACTGAAGTTCCTCCTCCCATTGTCATTGCCTGAGTTGAGGAATGCTAGAGACTTTTAGAGTTTTGTGTGATAAAATAAATTATAAATCCAGACAATGAATAAATCAGTATAAAAAAATGTTGATTTTTTTGTCAAAACTTAAGTTGCTTAATTTCATTGCTTTGAAATCAGATGACAAAGAAAAGGTGTTACATCAGAAATTTGATGAATCAACCCAACGAACACACACTAAGAAATATAAATAAAATTTAAAATATACAAAAAGGAAACTTATGTGCTCCTGTTTTCTGAGTGAATAATTATGTTTTTCTTGTTAAGCAAAGCTGCCCATAGTTTAAAGCATTTACTTTTTCATCTTACTATTTTTTCTGAGTAATGTAATCTGCTTATTTTCATTATTCAATACTTTTTTGGGGGCTGATACATACTCTGAAGAGTTGGGATCCTGTGAAACTATCATTGTTCATAGCTGAATAAAAAATAAAGGGAGTTGTATCCGACTGATCTTTTATTTTATCTTATATATCTCTTCTTTATGAATCTACAATATAAACACTTAAAATTTTTTTTAAAATGTTGGTAGTTGGTATGATGTTAAAGTAGTTGGTATGAGATTCATGTCATTATCTACACCATTGAGAGCCCCCTTCATTTAGTTTCAACTAAATTGAGTAAAATTGTATTTGGTCTGTGCCAGTTTTTGACAAAATATTCGGTAACCAGTATTCGGACAGTGCAAGTGAAACATTAGGTGGAACTCATAGTATTGTTTTGTCTATCTCAATGATTATTGATGGATCATTGTATGATTAGTCATAACATCATTACTTTCCATTCTATCCCTTAGTTGTATAATTAGATACTTTTTTGGTATTGTATGGTTATTACGGTTCCATCCTGTGAGGTTTTACAGCGAATACCTGTGAATATCTCACCTCTTACATCGGAACCAGGACTAATGATACACAGCCACCTCGACAAGATGAAATCAATAAATCAATACTACATCTTTGCTTACAATCAATGTGTGGATAGATAGAAAATTTACGACCAGGTAACACCTAAGATCAGGGGTCAGCCTCTAACTAGGATCATACTAGAGGTAACCAAAGCGAAGAGCCGTCTGACGTAGCAATGGACCTCCAAATCTTGCAGATTTCAGAGAAGGTAATTAGGCTGTTGAACCTGGGTCGGCAAATGAAGAGAACAAACCCTCAGAACTTGAGGGATAATAAAACTAGAATCTTGAACTAGGATTCAATTCAGAAGCTAATCTAAGAAGTAAAAATATGTACTGAGAAACATGGACAGATATGTTCTGGAAAATTCTTAAAGTGACTAAGAAGAAATTTATTTGATTCCGAGGTTCTTGCTTCTATGGAATTCATCAATTTTGAGAGTCATCCTGAAACTGTATTTATTTTAATTTGTTCAAACATCCAACTTATTCTTACTATGGCGAGGGGGTCAAGTTTTCATTTTGTGGGGTTGACAAAAAATAAAAGTCAACCCTCCTAGCCAGATTTAAACCAGTCCTGCTCCAGTTACAAGGCAATCAAGCTTGATGCCTTAACTCCCTCGCTTACAAACGGCCCTATTTTTCTTGATCTGACAGGCCATGGAAAACTTTCTAAAGAAGATTTAATTATGTTATTATTTTCATTCACAAACTCTCCCATAATATTGCCGACTGTCCTGATCAGGTGCAATGTTTTGACTTCAATATTCTTCCTCATCAAATCAGATGACATTTTGACTTTTTATATAATGTACCACAGACAAAATTCAATTAAGTTTTCCAATGTACTAAGAATGATGCTTAGTGTAGCTTAGTTACCAGATGGCATTGATTAGTTTCATCTTAGCATATCTCAACTTAAAAACAAAGAATGGGTTGAATCAGCTAACTTATAACAGAAGTTACTTCCACTGTTTATTTTAATATACTTTATGATTTGGTTCATACTGGAAGGGCATCAGTCCATTTTTGGAAAAACAAAAAAATATGTTGGTGTTTGATGCCTTTATGACATGAGATCGCAGCCTGCATAAGGAGTTTTTACTGAGACTGGTTATATGAGTACGTTACATTGTGAAAAGATGCTAGATATCAAAACTATTGAAACCTCAATATCTTTAGAACTGTGGCTGGTAGCCTTCTGCCATGAACCAATGCATATAATACATCTATTTATTATAAGCAACTTTTAGTCTTTTATTTTTGTTAGTTTTTATTTGTATTCTATCGATGGATTAAGTTTTCCGTTATCTTAATCATTCATAATATACATTATCATATAAAAAATAAAATTATGTATTATATTCAATTTTTGCTCAGGTAATTTATATTTTGTTTGGATCACATGCAACTGGGTTAGTTCCATATAAATAAATAAATTTTAGAGGATATGAATTATGTTTCCCTGTAATGGTAATGAATTTCAAACAAAAATATAATAAAAAAAATTTGTATAGGAGCTTTTTATTACATTAGCCATCTTTTCTGGCCAACAATAAAACTTAACAGCTACACAAAATTAACAAAACAAAAATGATAGAAATAATAGCAATTTTGAAAAAGGGATTACAAGATAGGTTCACAAGAATGATACAAATGGCAGAAAATATCCATTGTTGCAAAAGAACAGAAGTAATAGTACAGGGAAATGAGAATGATAGTGTCAAAATATTTTGATACTTTCATTCTAATTCAATATCACTCACTTTATATTTTTGTTTTGTGATTGTTAATTGCAGGGGTGGTGGACACAAATAAAATGTTTTTACTGTTTTATTAGTTATGGTTTAATAACATAAAACGTTCTTACTGTAGTGAGAACAAAGAATACAAAAACATAACATAGGCTTGATGGCAACTACCAACTGTCTGTTACAAACCAGCTTACAATCGATATATTTACAGTTTTCCACAGAGAAACATATATGCAATAAAAAAATTAATTTTTACATTACACTTTAACAGTGGTACGTAACAAAATAAAAACCTAAAATAATAGGTATGATACAAAGTAATAAAAGTATCAAGAAGAAAAAAATATATCCTGACAATTCTAGAAGATAATAAAATAGTGTTTTCGAAAAAGAAATTAAAACTTGACAGTAGAGAACAATTAAAAATGATTAGAAAATATTTTAATACAAAAATTAAATCAATATTAAAATAATAGTGAATGTAATTGCAGAATTTAAAGAAGTCTTCGTACAGAACAGCTAGGGATGTTATTAAAGGAGTCCTTGAACAGAACAGCTAGGGTTATTATTAAAGGATTCCTCGTTGAGAGCAGCTAGAGTTATTCATTAATTTTCATTGTAATTCACTATGATTAATCTTCAACTAAGTACTTAATTTAAACATTATATTTCATAATTTAGATACAGTGCACAAAATTGGCTACATTGGTGATTGTGGTTGTTATGATTGGCTTACATATTATATTAAATTTAGTGTTTCTGTCCTGAATTTAATTCACTTCAAATTAAAATTCAACAAACAACTTTTCAATAATCATTTTCATCACTTATTCCAATTTAAATTTTGTTTCAATGATATTCAATATTTCCAATACTAAATATAATAATAAGATTTGTATAGTTACCTTATGAGATTATTATTAATTTAAAAGCATTAATATATTTTTTACTGATAAGGTACTGGGCAAAAGACAAATAAGGAAGGTCTCCTCCATTCTGATGATAAATTATTTAGAGAACCCTTAACCAGATGCAAACATAGAAAGAGAACCAAGTGCCTGCTGAAACCAATAGTGCTTGAGGTTACTGATAAAGTATCCTTGACGATAACTGACCAAGAGCACATTCACCTCGATTTTATTAGCCCTCCAGTCCACTATTAGTAAGTTAACAGTGGAACAAATATTATATATAGTCATCAATAGTAATGGATTGTAACTAATACAATTAACATGTGTTTTGGGTACATCTCAACAGCACAAAACAGTAGTTAAATAGAAAATATAGCTTTAAAAATATAAATATTTATCATGATTTCTATTGCAATATTTTGGTTTTCTTACTCAAACTGTTACAAAAAATAAAAATGTTTAGTAATTTTTACAAAAAATCAGTGAAAAAACTGACAGAGCAAGTAAAGTAAAATAAACTATGAGAGAGGCCTGAGGGTGAACCGTGCCCAGCAGTTCCTACTGTTTGCTTATTGTTAGTCAGTTAAAGACGTCCCTTGTCCTTAATACCCCTTAGTCAATGTTTTGGGCATGTGGGTGGCTAATCTACTAACTATACTCCCTCACCATCTTTTCATAACAATGAATCTATAATCAACAATAAACACATCATTTTGAAAACTATTTTGAGAGAAGCTAAACGAATGAATTTAATGGTGATATTTAGAGAGGTCTCCCTTTGAAATGTTCATAAATACAGCCCTTAGGTTTATATTTAGTTGGCTTTTCGGCTTGGAGAAGCCTCTATGGGCACCCCACAGCCTCTATAAAATGGATTCCTGATCCTTTATGGGTTGAAAAAATAAACCGGTGTTGAACCTGAATCAGGCCAGATCACCTCCTTTTATAATACTTTCCCAAATATCAATATTTCTTTATGGTGTCCTAAATTCAAAACCCTTAATAGTTTTTTATGTAACATTATAAATTAAATTAAATATTTATTAGAAAATAAAATAGATGTTATGATTGCCTTTTTGTGTTTTAGATTTATTATAAAGATATACTTAAAAAAAAAAATTCAAAGGATAAGACAAAATTCTTCTCGCATTTGACCAGTAATTATTTATAAAAAATAACTCCTTTCAGAGTATCAATTACCTGTTGAAATGCCATTTGAAGGAGATGAAACTCGTTTAAGATTCTGTCTGTGTTGAGAGGATGAAGAAAAATCTTCATATACTTAAACTCCAGGAATATTGATTTTTGGCTGACCATAAGGCTTCAGTCAGACAAAAATTAATCCTGGATGTTATAATGTTATAGCGGACTGTTATACACCACAGAATGTAGTTGGCTTCATTAGGAGCCTAAAATTTCTTTTAGAGGGAAACACCCTATTAATGAGTCAATATGACAAAAAGTAACACATCTTCTAGATTTAACAAAAAATTCTATTCAAATTACTATATTTTAAAAAACAATATCAAATATTATCTATTTTTTTCAGTTTTAATATTGGTGTTATAATATGTGTTGAAAAATTAGACTCTGTATTTGATGTCAGAATCTCAAAAGTAGATAAAGACTATATTCCATCAGTTTTAGAAGCATTAAAAATGAAATGTCCTATACTTCATGAAATTAACAACACTATTACCAACCTCAAAAAGAGGTTTTTGCAGAAATCAAGAAGAGACTGTATCAAGAGCTTGAAAGCATGGGGCCAAGACAAATATCTTGGCAAAGTGCCTCTCTGTAAGTTAATGAATAATGAGTGCAATTGCAGATCTTGTACCTGTATTCCAATCGATATTAAAATATAATACAATCTATTTTTTTTGCTTTTTATCTTGAAAACAATTTACCATAAGTAATGTTTTAAAAGTAGAAAACAAAAATCTGCATCAGAAATACATATAATAAAAATAGCAAGATTGGACTGAGGAAGCTTTGAAACTTAAAGATCTGTTGGAAACCAGATACTGAAAGTTTGATCCAATTTCAATATATGCCTTCTTTATCTACCCACCTCTGGTAACTGTAAGGAACGTAACATAAGAACATCTCTAACAATATTAACATCATTTAAACCTCAGCTACAACATGATATTGATATTATGATACAACATTGCGTTCCGATATTGGGTTATTGAGGCTGTAGTCTAATTGGCAATTAAAGCTCCAATATAAAAACACTTTACGAATTTTCCATGGAATCTCTTTTTTTGTCATTAATTTAAATTTATGTCGAGATATCTTATCTTTAAAATAACGAGTTATAGTTGAGGTAATCAATTCTTAGATTTTTGAGAAGCAAAATGTAGTTTGATATAAGTATTTAGTTTTTAATGGCCCTCAACTCTCAATAAGTAAATGTTTTCAAAGATATGATGAGCTGTTACCATGGGATATTTTAGGATGGCAGTGAAATAATATACGCTCTAATTATTCGTGAATGTTTTAAAAGAAAAAAAAAGAAGACCATATCAAAAATTGGGAGTGGTAGCTCCATGCCAATTCCTAGTTTTGGTGAGAGGCAAAATTTAACGATATAAGTAATTTTTTTTTCAATGATTTCTTTATTCGCTCTTTCAAGGTAAGATAAGACAAGCTATTAGCATAGATGGGATATTGGTGTTGGACACAGAGGCTATATTTGCTGTAATTGTTTTTGGTGTAATGATCTTAGGCTAATATGATCATAACACACATTGACTAATACTCAGTAAATATTTAAAGATAAGATAAGAAAGACCAAATCAATGGGCAGGAGTGACAGTTCCACATTGATTCCTAGTAGTACTTCATGAAGATGGTAAAACCTATTAAAATTTATTTTAAAACATAAAGTTTAATATCCATATTTCATCCATTTAATATCCAAATCTGATCTTAGGAAAATTAATTTACAAAATATGAGAATTTTTTTCAACTATAAATATATTATTTTTAATAGAATATGAAAACAATAATTACAACTTAACAGCAATTTGTACAATAACTAAAAAATAAATTATACAATTAATGATAGATTCACTCCAACTTTAGTTTCTGTTAGATGACATTCAGACAATACAATACAAATGCCAATCACTTACCTACAATTGGTTAACATCAGTCACCAATTAAATCTAAGATTAAATTCTATACCTCACAATCAGAATCATAACAAATGATCAGATATTGACAATTGCATTTCTGCATAACAATATTAAACTTTAACAAGTTTACAAAATACATTTTCCACTCAGTCGCTTAACAGCTCAGCTTACTATGAGGAAAAATAATAAATTAACAAACTATATGAAAATACCATCATACTTTCAAAATATACAATTAACATAGACAGATTCAAAATTTATGCTTTTACATTTTTCACTATTTTTGTACATGAATAATGGTAATTGGAAGCATTTAAAATATATATTTATTTTTAAAATCTGCTAAACAGATGGCAGCATCAAAGAGTGCTGTTGTAACACTTGCTTTGAAAAGTGTTACAACTTGAAAACCAGTTGCTAAGTTAATCGGTTAATGACTCTGATTCAAGTGACACTGCTTTCCTATGATTCCTCAGATTTTTTTGATTCATAATTCTAAAAAAGAAACATCATGTCAGTTGATTTAAACTTGGTATTACACCGGAAATTACATAGTCAGCCACCCGAGTTTGCTATTACATAGGTAGTTTGATGCTAAGCAAAATTGTTCCCAAAGAATATTTTGGGAAAAGCTTAAGTAGGGAGCTAAAACTGATTAACTAAGTACAAATTTTCTGTCCTGATTTTAGAAAGTAATAGAAAATTGATAATGACATAAGTTACAAAAAATATTAATAGTCTGTATTGTGTAGTTGTGGCTTCAGAGTGAAATATACAGAAACATTATTATTTTTATCTCTAAATACTTATTTTATTTATTTTTTTTAACTATTAATCATAATCATTAATTATATTTACTTTAGTTTTAATGAGATAAGATTTTTCATCAAATGGATTATATTTTAATAGTACTCTATTAATTTAATTTTAAATAGTGTATTTAATACTATTTAGCTATGTTGCAACTCTTTTTTGTACAAAAAATTAAACTAATTTATTTTCACTTGTGATATTTTCTTAATGTAAAAATATTAAAAAGCTAACAAATAGGAAAAAATTTCATACTTGCTCTGTAAAAAAATAGCTTACCTCACTAGCGAGTTTGGTTAGGGTTTCTTCTGTGGCTTTTCCAGTCTCCTTCACCATCTTATGTAAGAAACCATATTTGTTCTGTAGAAGGATATGAGGATGGTCAAATTCCTAGAAAATAGAATTCATAATTAATAAATCAAAATATTATTTAAAATTAATCATCAAAATATCTGATATATTTAGCTTAGAATGGAAGGGGACTCCTAGAACAAAAACCTGCTATAAAACAGTAAGCTGTTCCATAGGATTGTAAGAAAATGATGAAGTGTTTTTAGTTATATTAAAAAAAAAAAAGTCTAATGAAAAAAATAGATAAAAACTTAGCTACACTAAATTAATACATACGACCAAGGTTCCAGCATCCATAACCAGTATTTTATCTGAGTCTATTACAGTATTCAGTCTGTGAGCTATTGTTAATACTGTACAAGCAGCAAACTTTGACCTTATCGTTTCTTGAATCAATGAATCAGTCCTAATGATCGAAACAATGTTAATAATAGTGCATGAAAATAAGTTCAATCTGGCTATGACAAGAATAAGCAATTTATTATTAACTAAACTGAAGTTATAAAAAAAAAATTCTATTAATTTGATGATAAATAAGAAAAAAATAGTTAATTTAATAGAAACGGAATCCAATATCTGCTAAAGCTTCGATCAAAAGATAGGTAAAAAAAAAATCTAAGATGAAAAACTTACTGTGGATCGACATTAGCAGTAGCTTCATCTAAAACTAGAATCCTGTTATTTCTTATGATGGCACGAGCTAGGCATATTAATTGCCTCTGACCGACACTCATATTTGAACCCCCTTCTGATATTTCAGTTTGAAGGCCACCAGGCATTTCTTTCACTACTTCTTTTAATTTGACCTAAAAAAAAAAAAAAATAATAATAAATAAACGATAAAAAAAATTCACTTTAAGGACTCCAAAAAAAAATTACTAATGAATTTCAATGTAGAGACATTAATTGTTTTGTTTTTTTCAATAATAAAAAGGAACAAAAGTTGACAAGAAAATAAATGACTTTTTCCTCTGAAAAGGGAACAATGATCCATTGACAGAATGTAGTAGTGCATGTTTGGTTCTCAATGTTTAGAAGAGAATTTTGAAGTATAAAATAGAAACTTTGCACAAATCTAAGCAACATCTGAAAGTTAAACCTCACAGCCTATCAAGCGAAACACCAAATTATTTAATAACTAAGGCATTAAGGATAGTTCATATTTTTACTACATAATTTTAGTATTATAATGAGTTTTCATATAACATATTTCTTCATTTAAAGACAAATGTAAAAGTCAATAATTTGAAATTAACATTTTAAATCAATGATGAAGATATTCGATTTACAGGTATTTAGCTCCAAATTTTTTTATTTTATTTTTCAATTAACAGTTTTATCTTGTGGTAATATATTTACAAAACTGAAAATTAAAATTTGCATTAACTTGGTTGGTTTTGCAACTAAATGATTCATATTCAATATATTAAAAAAATAAAATGCTTCCTTAGATATATCTATAAAACAAAAGTAAAAAGTACCTCCTCTAGAGCATTCCAAAGGACGTCATCGGAATATTCATCAAATGGGTCAAGATTCTTTCTCATCCTTCCTGAGAAAAGAACAGGTTCTTGTGGTATGATTGAAATTTTAGATCTAAGCTCATGCAATCCAAGAGTTGAAGTTTCAATATCATCTATTATAATTTCTCCATCAATTTCAGAGAGCCGAAAGAGAGCAGAAATCAGTGAAGATTTTCCAGCACCAGTTCTTCCAACTATTCCGATCTTTTAAAAAAATAACCATAATATCATGAATATGTTAGTTTAAATACAAATTATATATTAGTTAATGAATGATATAGAGTGAATATTAATGAAAATATAATGCCACAGCTGTGTGCTCTAGTAACAACTGTTAGAAGCAACGAAATCTGCCCACTGTTGTCCCTTGGAGCAGTTCTGGTGAGGCTCAAGAAGAACACATTTTTTTATTTCATTATTACAATGATAAATAAATATATGATTATGTAATAATTATAATCAATTGTTCCTTCAAAAAGTTCCTTAAGCCTTCTGTCGTGACCTAGTACCTTCCTAGCAACAATCAGGCCTGGTCAATCACTCTCTATTTTTAAGGAAAAACTTTTAATTCTCTGGACAAGGTTTAAAGATGGGCTTGCAGAATTTCTCCTCTTAAAACCCATAGGGTACTATTGTGAAGGAATATGACAGCTAGCCTGAAGTTGGCAATAAGCTAAGGACACAATGGTCTATATATTTTAAATATTTAAAAAAAGGTTAAAATAAAATTGTTCTTCAATTAACAATAAAAATTGTTATTTTTTATGACTAATACAAATATTTAACATTTAAAAAAAGCTTACTATCAAAATTCTGTTTTTATTTTTTTAAACTCAGATTATTAAAATATGAACTTTACCTTCTGTTGCGGTAATATAACAAAATTCAAGTTCTTCAAAACCCATGGGTCAGCCGCACTGTAACGAAGATGGACATCAGAAAATTCTATTTTTCCATTTTCAGGCCATGTTGGTCTTGGCTTTTTACCTACAAATATAATAATAACTCAATGTTTGAATGTGGACCAGCTTCAGCCAGACAATCAGGTAATAAATTTAAAAAATCTATTATTATTAACATAAATGTAATTATTTATTGATAATAATAAGGTATCTTAAATGCTTACTTGGTGGTGACACTAATGGAGGTTCCCTTTCTAGATCTGTGTACTCGAGAACTCTTTCCACTGATGTCATTTGGTTTTCTAATTCTGCCGTTTGTCTCATACCCCATTGGAACATCCCAGTGAGGCCAATAGCTTGTGATATCGCAAGACCAACATTACCTCCAAAATTTTCTGCAAAAGTATAGTATACATTAAAAAGTGGCAATCTTAATGGGAGTAATATTGTACATTTAACTCAGATAATATTTTTTGCTAAAGATTTAAATATAGATAATTTGAAATAGGTAAAATAAGAATATGTTAAAAGTTTTGGTATTGTACATTACATTTTTTTAAATATTTCATATAAAACATTGTCTTAAGAGTGCAGGATAAATACTTTATCAATCGATTTAATTACCTAGAGTCATATTTATATTCCTCAATTTTATTTATCACACATATATATATATATGTGCGGTGGGATGAACTGTTGATAGCTTTTATAAAAAAAAAAATGTATTTACTTTAAAAAAAAATAGTTGGATTGTTTGTTTGCTCAGCTTTGTTGATGTGTTGGCCAACAAAGTGCAGTCACTTTTTCATCTCTTTGAGTACACATATAATGTAATAATTGAGTAATTTAGTGGATATAATGTAATCATTAAACAAGAAATTACATAATGAGGTTTTGTATTTTATGACTGTTATATTGTGATAACTTTAAACAAAATACTTATATAATTTAAGTTCGACCTCAAGTGAAATGATCTGTTGGTGATTTTTTTTACCATTCTTGAGTGATCTTAGCAAGAGGAAGTTGACAGATCTGATGTTATTAAAGCAGTAATAATAATGGCATAAATAGAATATTCACCCATTGGGGTAACACATGTTACACTGTTACTGTCAAAATTAATGTCTTATTGTATGAACAATTTTTGTTAAGATTACAAGTTTGATTTTAGAGAACATATACAAATAATTTGCTATCTCAGCTCAAACATAAATTTGGCAAGATGAAAAATAACTTACCTCCACCCAAAACCAGGAAACTAAGAGTCACCATTCCTATAAATATTAAGCAGACCATGTCCAACCAGAATGCAAAAGCTCTGCTTGATGCAATGTATAAGTACCAAGCAGAAGAATGAAGATCCTAGAGATAAAAATTTTGAGTTATATTTTCAGTAAATGTTTTTTAATAGACTCAATTGCAATGCCGATAATTTGTTGGAAGCTTAAGGTTCAGAGGTGGCTAACAATCATATGGTAACTCCACGATAATAAAAAAAATTACCTTAACCTTCCACTTAAAGTCAGCAAGTATGCAGATTACTAAATTGTTAATGGTTGGCATGGTTGACAAATAACATATTACATTAACAGTTAAGTGGTGATTGGTCCATTGAGCAGATATACTACAAACCGATCAAGAGTAGTAGAGAACTTTAAAGAAACCCTTACTCCACTGAATATTTGGTGTGAAGCCCCTGAATAGCACTGTATTGCTGTCATGAGACAGTATATTGGATGGCACAAATTTAAAAACTGATTTCTTACATGTCAGTATATCCAATTCAATGATCAATCAATGGAGATTTGTTTATTAATGTTTTTAATCTTTAATAATAATAAATATTTAATTAATAATTGTTTAATTTCATTCCATAAACTAATAATAATTTTCGATCATTTAAAAGTAAGAAGTTTAGATCTGCTAATTATTAGAGACCAAAAATTTTTTCAATTTCTCCATTTTTTTTTCAGTTTAAGAGAACTAATGTAAAAATATAAATCTTTACTGATAATTTTCATAAATTACCTGATGATTATCAAATTCTTTTCTTAAAATTGTTTCAGCATGGAATGCTCGAATTGTAGTTAAACCCTGTATTGAAGCGTTCAAATGACCAAAAACAGGACTTCTTGCTGTAATTAAAGCAATTTATGTATACAGAAAATAAACTTTGGAAAAATATAATTAATATCCCAAAAATTGTTTGAAGAAAACACTTACAAACTCCTTCCAACCTTTTTACACTTCGGGAAGTTGACAAATAGAATACTCTGAGGAAATAAAAAATAAATGCACATCCAAAAGTGGGAACGAGGAGGTATGGATTGACAGATGCTATTACAGCTATGATACCCAACAAAGTAATACCAATCTAGAAAGAAATATATATCATTAAATTTACTTTATAAATTTTTTGAAAAATGCTCAATAATAGGCCATTCTCATAGTAAGGAGCAGAAGTGATATCCAGGCTACTTGTGGCATCCCGTTCATGATTTTAGAGCAGGTAAAATTTTGTATTTGGTTTTCAATAATATTGAATTAAAAAACTATACTAAAAGTGAAATTTTACTTTTGGGGGTCAAATATATCTCTTTCATAGAAAATAAATCAACATATCATGACTCTGTCCTGTTGTTATAGAAAATAAGTTTTATTATTTGGTTTCTAAATTATGGGCTGGCCCTTTTTTGTTTTTAAAATTTTTACAGTCAAAACTATAGATGCATTCAAATGACCATGCATGACTGACATCAAACTGGTAGAAGTTATGTTAAGTATAGTTTTCCCATTGCAACACCTGTTCCCCATATTTTGTTTGTGGTAGTTTGATAACAACCAAAAGTGGATGCTGGACAAGTCCTATAATGAAAGTTCAAGACCTTAATGAAGAGTGAAAAAAGGGTTCCATTTGGTCATTTCTAAAAAATCAGCATGTAATTACGCTGGTAGCAAAAAATGAAGTCATAAAATTTAGGTTTATCAAGAACTGAAATTGGAAGAAAAATAAGTTTGCTGATAAATACAATTGAAGACAAAAAGACACTGTATGAAATAAAAAGTTTTTTCTTTATGATTTTGATAATATATATTTAAATGTTTGTTGAATAGGACCCTTTCCTAGGATTTCCCCCTAGGATTATGTTGAATTTGGCTTTAGTCAGTTTTCAATAAACGAAAAATAAATGCTGTCATCCTTTACAAGCGCGTGCTTAGGAATAATAGTGATTACTGGGCCAGCATTCTTGGTAATACTAGGCGACTAAAAACGCAGCTAACATTTATTGAGGCAATGAAATCCATTATCACAAGCCTAGGCCTGAACTTTGAGATAAGAGAGCCTCTGCCTGACTTGACTAAACAAAGCATTTAGTAATAATGCCCATCAACAAATCCATGACCCCAGCGGAAGAACTAAGGACTGTGGCATTGGCCACTATAGCCGAGTGCTACCCTGAGCCAGAATGGATCCATATATACACCGACGGGTCAGCTACAGAGGCAAACAAAAATGCGGGTGCAGGTGTCTATAGTGGCCTGTTCCAACTGTCAGTACCTGCTGGAGCAAACGCTACCAATTTTGATGGAGAGGTAGCTGCAATTACTTTAGCTTTAGAAAAGATTACTCACGCCTGCACAAAGAAGATAGTTCTGCTGTCGGATTCTAGGGCAGCACTGCTGGCAATAGTGCCTGAACGTCCCTCAACTAATGCTAGAATTCTCGCATGCCGGAAATCCATACAATGTAAAAGAGAAATACTTAAAGTATTGGTAATGCAGTGGATTCCAGTCCGTTGCGGTATACCTGGGAATGAGGAGGCGGATCGACTTGCACGGTTAGGGGCTAGCCACAGCTGCTTCTTCCTATCACCATGGACATGGCGAAAGAAATGGCCCGAAGCGCTATCACTGAAAGAGCAAAGGAAAGGAGTAGAGGAGAATGTGGAGGCAAGAACTGGGCGGCATTGCTAGATCCTAAGAGGCGCCCTCCATTGACTTTACCAAGAGCGGTGTCAGTGGCATGCTTCAGGTTGGCTACTGGACATGACTATTTGCGGCACCACCTGAAGAGAATAGGAGTGACTGAACCTTTGGACTGCGTCCTGTGTGGAGTTGGTGAGATGACTGGTGATCACATATTTGCATGTGCGGCAACGGCGGACTTGATTACATACAGGAGTTACATCGGCAGAGCTAAACTATACTGGGGTGTACGAAACAAAATGGCAGAAATGCCTCCTTAAAAAAAAAAAAAAAGTTTTCAATAAACAGGACCTCATTTAATTATGAGGACTGTCTATATTTCCGTTAGAACCCTAAAACCATCATTACTCTACCTTCTGTTAAATCAAGTATAAGGCTATGGTGGGTGCTGGACCATATGGATGCCATGGTGATAATCTTTGATTTGAAACGTTAAAATTGAGAGTATGATGGTAAACTGTAGTATTAATAAAATAATTAATTGTTGTGACATGTTCTCAATTTTTACAAAAATAAATTGTTCCTGTAAATTTTTAAAATGTCCAATATTATAATGTTAATTGAATATTTCATGAGAACTATTTTTTTTTTTTTTTTTGTTGGGGGGTTACCAAATGTACTACCAACCCAGAGAAATATAGGACAGAGGCATTATTCTCTCATAGTTTTTTCTCATTTATTTATTTTCTTAGCAAATAAAATATTTATTATTCGCTTGGGCATTAAATTTCAATTAAATTGTTGTAATTGATAACAAATTATAATTGTAAAAAGTGTTGTGTAGGTAAGTGTTAAAGGGAGTATACAATATTTTTTTCCAGCTTGGTTGGAGCACTTTCACATTACTGAAAACTTGAACTCAAAACTGCCTCTTTCAGGGAGAATGACCAATATACTAAATGTAAATTGTTTATAAAATATTAAAAAAATTGTTAATAAAGACTAGATAAAAAAATAATAATAATATAATATGATAATATAAGTACATACTTGTATCACATCTATCATAGCTGATGGCAGGAGTTCATCAATGGCTCCCATGTCTTTAGAAAATCTGTTCAATATCCTTCCTGAATTCATTATTTATTGTCACTACTTATTAAGGATAATTAGTATAATTAATAATATTTAAGATAATTTAATATTAAGTATACGAACGGAAGTAGGTATTTGGCCAATAAATTGTTCTGAATAATGTATAGTTGTATGAAATGTCATTTTAATAAAACAATTAATTAAATTAAATTAATATTAAATTGAATAATGTTATTTCCTTACGAATTAACATTAATAGTGATACTATAATTTTTTTAATTAATCATCTGCTCCTTGACTTCAGCAAATTATTTTGATGGATAGGGTTAATTAATTCCCTCTTTGAAAAAACACAAAAATGGAAGAAAATAAACTCATAAAAGGTACTTTGAATTCTATAAAAAACACTTTTTAATATAGTAGAAACCATGCTTGACCAATTATAAGAAGAAAAAAAAATTAATTTATTCACAGTGTTAATTAGTGTCAGCATTAGTACTATATTACTAAAGCTTAGTATTAAATTATTTAAATTAAAAGGTGACCAACATTCAGAAGAGAAAATTGTTTTTACAACAGCAAATCTTGATTTTGGGACTTATGAAGATTAACTGAGTAACAGTCTAATAATTATCAACAGGGTAAGAAACAGCAAATATCTTACTAAAGTGTGAAGTTAAAACAAAAGGATTTCGCTTGTCAAGTTATTCAATATTATTAATTGAAGTTCAGATTTTTTTTTAATATATATTTTTTCTTGAAAATCTTTTAATTATGTAAACAGGTATAGATATTTAATTTTTAGAACAAAATTCTTAACATTTATTAATTTCATAATGAAATAAAAAGAAAAAAACTGTATAAATTACAGAAAATTAAATTGAAAAGGTTTTGTCAGATTTTGTACTGAAATTAAGTATAGTTTGAAGGTTTTACATTGTTAGCGAACTAAGAACCAGTGATGTCTCAATACTAATAAGGAAAAATAAGTGGGATCCTATGTTATCAAAAAGATTTGCATGAAATGAAAAACAAAAAAATTTTATTAAAATAAATAATTTAAATTCTATCCATTATAGTCTCAAAACCTTTTATTTCTCTTATAAGTCCGACGTTTCGGCCAATCCGGTTTATTAAAAGTTGTATTAAGTAGATTGTCTCTGAAAGATTGGACTTATAAGAGAAATAAAAGGTTTTGAGACTATAATGGATAGAATTTAAATTATTTATTTTTAAAAAAATTTACCAGTCTCAAGAAAATATTAAGATTATAAATTAAAAAAGAATTTAAGTTTTATTTGGACAAATCCCCCACTATCAACTAGCTCGTACCCCTAGTTAACGGTTAACACAAAATACAAACTATTAAAGTAAATAATTAAATATATGTATATAGTTGACTGTAAAGATTTAAATATAAGATGGTCAGGGTTGCGGTCAAAAAAAGAAGAACAAATAGTTTAAAACTATTTTAATATCCTATAGGGACATTAAAATAGTTTTAAACTATTTGTTCTTCTTTTTTTGACCGCAACCCTGACCATCTTCTTATATTTAAATAATTAAATATATAATTAAAATAGCCTACAACCAAATAAACTATATTACTCACCAGAAATATTATTGTTGAAGAACCACATAGTAGCTCGTGTTATTGATTCAAACATCCTGTTATGAAGGTTAATTGAAGCTTGCATGCAACTGTAGAAAAAGTAAAACGATCTGAAAAGGGTCACAATTATTGTAGCCACAGTTAATCCAGTAAATACATAAATGCATGTATCTCTCGAGAAAACAAAAGCATATGGAGCTTCTTTCGTAGAAGTGATGGTACTATTAAAGACACTAGTAATGTTGCTTATTTGGGCACTTAGTGCGGAGGTAACATTCCTTGAGCCTGAATCTGTACTTTCCAGACTATAAAAGTATTCTTCTATGTTAACCCTAAAAAAAAGTAATAATAATCAGGAAAAATAAATAAATTAAAAGATAACAATTGATATACTAATTAGAAATTATTATCAATCATAGTACAAATACAGAGAGTGAGGTAGCCAAATGAGTAAGGTATTGTGCTACTAACTCAAAGGACCCCATTTCAAATCCGACTATGGTAGATAATTATTTATTGTTATTGTAGCCATGAGTCAATCTTGTGGGTTTGGGTGCTCTCCTCAAATGGCACATTTATTTTTTTATTAAGTTTTGAATCTGACTTAGATATCAAATTTCAAATAACCTTGTTTGGTAAAATGATAAAGGAAAAAGTCATGAAGTTATGATTCAATTTACCAATCATTGTGATAACAGTAAGAAGAGTCTGTCAAAATGAAACATACCAGATCTATAAGATTCTTAATTGTTAGCAGGTTTTTTCAAGCCCACATCATAAATTTTTGAGAGGTTAACAAACTTAAAAGATAGCAACAATATTAATAACTATATAAACATATAGATAACATTAAATGTAACAATTAAGAGATAAATAAAAAAAAGGAACACACATGGTGAATATAGTAAACATTTAAATGATGAGAATAAAAAATTACTAGGTGGGGTATGTATATCAAAGTAATAAAAATAATTTATACACATTAGATAAATTTAGTACACCAATCACATTAGCACTCTCGTCATACTTTTCTCTTAATTTCTTGTAATGATAATATTGTAAAACTTATACAACTGCTTTATGTTTTATTTTGAAAACCACCTCTTACATCAGGGGTTCCCAAAAGTTTTTCACCACCGCCACCCTTATTGGGCTAAAACATTTTCACAGCACCCTTGTTAAACAAAAAAAAAGAATGTTGGGCCTTAAAATAATTAAATATGTAAGAAATAAAGAAAAAACAGTAAATGCTGGAATGTGTTGTAGAAAATAGTTTTATTATTTGATTTGTAAATAAATTAATCAATTAAAATAAATAAATTTGTAATATTAGATGGCGACACTATAACACTGCTGGAAACAAAGAAATAGACATATTTCTTTGATCTGAGCTCAGTCGGTCAGGCGTCTATTAATGGAAACATATGCTCTTTGTCTTTCTTTATAAAACCCTCTTTAAATTCCACAATAGAATGTAATGTGTATTTGCTTTTAAATTTTTTTTTTTTTGTGATATTTTGAATTTGGGGCAGGACCCCCAAGATATACTCGGGGCACTCAGTTTGGGAACCACTGCAATAAGAAATATTACAAATTAAAAATAACTAATAAAAAAATTCAGCAAACCCCTAATTCAGTATCACAGATATATAGGTAAGTGAAAACAAAAAGGAACACTCATATTTATTAATTTCTTCATATATGCAAGGCTTTAGGGCATATATCCTCAGAAAATATATTAAAATAATAAATCTCATAATCTATATAACTTTCTATGTGTAAATGGTATTGCCTTTAATTTGTCACGACAAAACTAATACAAAACACAGTAATAAGACAATATTTAAATTATTATGTTATTGTAATTTATCCTTTATAACAATGTAAGACAAACTCATAGAAAGAAGCAATTATTTTTTTAATGTAAGTCAAATAATACTATACTTCAAACGATTATTTTTTATTATCAAATTTTTATCCAAATTCTTTGGGTCACAGTTTGTTCATATTTTTGATAGAAAAATTGCTTATCTTTATTTATGTCTCATTTATCATAAGCGCATATATCCTCATAAAAGATATTAAATGACTAACAAAAAAAAACTATTTTATTGTTATTTTACTATTTCACATTTTATTAAGTTAATAAAAACATTAAAGAATGTACAATTATTCATCCATAGTAAATTATAACTAATTAAGAACACGCTTGGATAAATAAGATTGAAAAAGTATACACCGCTTTTAAATCCGATCAATAAAATAAATAAAATGATAATAATTCGACTGACTGTTTAGAGATGGCAGCACAAATCAAGGAGAGTAGAAAATAATAGTTTCAATAACTGCCGTAAGATGTCAGCACCATCCAGACAGCCGTTTTCGCAATCCTTATGTAGTAGAAAATATTTATAATAATAGTTCAACTAACTGCCTAAAGGTAGCAGCACAAATCAAGAATAGTAAAAAATAATAGTTCCAATAACTGCCGCAAGGTGCCAGCACCATCCAGAAAGCCATTTACGAAGGCTAGCAGGAAAATTTTTGTTTTGTATTAGGAGAGTAGGAGTTAACAGGAGCTCACTCGATCAGACCCTAACCATCCTTAGAGCTCCTATAAACTCCTACTCTCCTAATACAAAACAAAAAATGTTCTACAAGATTTCGGAGAGTTGTCTAGATGGTGCTGGCACCTTGCGGCGTTTATTGGAACTATTATTTTCTACCCTCCTTGATTTGTGCTGCTACCTTTAGGCAGTTAGTTGAACTATTATTATAAATATTTTCTAGTACATAAGGATTGCGAAAACGGCTGTCTGGATGGTGCTGACATCTTACGGTGGTTATTGAAACTATTATTTTCTACCCTACTTGATTTGTGCTGCCATCTCTACACAGTCAGTCAAATTATTATCATTTTATTTATTTTATTGATCGGATTTAAAAGCGGTGTATACTTTTTCAATCTTATTTATCCAAGCGTGTTCTTAATTAGTTATAATTTACTATGGATGAATAATTGTACATTCTTTAATGTTTTTATTAACTTAATAAAATGTGAAATAGTAAAATAACAATAAAATAGTTTTTTTTTTGTTAGTCATTTAATTTCTTTTATGAGGACATATGCGCTTATTATAAATGAGACATAAATAAAGATAAGCAATTTTTCTATCAAAAAGTCAGTCGAATTATTATCATTTTATTTATTTTATTGATCGGATTTAAAAGAGATTTATACTTTTTCAATCTTATTTATCCAAGCGTGTTCTTAATTAGTTATTACTTACTATGGATGAATAATTGTACATTCTTTTATGCTTTTATTAACTTAATTAACTGTGAAATAGTAAAATAAAAATAAAATATTGTTTTTAATATGTATTATTATTTGTAACAATACACTGTGAGTGAACATTGCATTGTTATAAAAGATCTAGAAACTACAAATAATATAAGAATTTAATTCTGATTTAAATAATAAGTAGTAAATTAGTTTTGTTATGATAAATTAAACGTTTACATAGATAAAGAGAGTCAGTCTTTTAATATCTTTTATTAGAACATATGCTCCATAACAGTTTATTATAAATGAAGAAATAAGGAAAGATGAGCAATTTTGCTATTAAAAATATGAACAAACTGTGACTAAAAGTATTGGGGAAAAAATTTGATAATAAAATATAATAATTTAAAGTATTATTTGGCTTAGATTAAAACAAATAATTGCTTCTTTCTAAGAGTTTGTCCTACATTTTTATAAAGGATAAATGACAATAACATAATAATTTAAATATTGTCTTACTACTGTGTTTTATATTAGTTTTGTCATAACAAATTAAAGACTATTCTGCTTACTTATAGAAATGTATATAAATCAAGAGAGTTGTGCTTTTAATATATTTTCTGAGGGTATATATATAAATGATGTATAATAAAATATATTATCATTTGACTCTAACTGTTAAAATAGTAATTATCAATCACAATGATAAAACAAAATATTTTTAGAACCTTATGAATGAAAAACTCACAATTTTAAAAAATAAAACTCTATAAAATTAATTTTTTTTTTCATATTTCAATGCCCATAGAAGCACACCTAGAGTTGTGACTCTCTCCCCATTCAACAAAATTATAGCCTGATCAGACTTTTTTGTTTTCAGTCTCATATTGGAGGCCTAATGCAGTGGGGGAAATGGTTCCCACAATTTCTGAACTGTTTCAAAATGTTCATAGTTTGACAAAAAATACTTTTTGACCAAAAATTACATAAATTAACCATGATATCAACTTTAAAAAAATTTTAATATCATTTTGGCGATAAAATAGATTTTACTTGAACTATTTTAAATATAGAAGTATGGTTCTGGATTTTGTGGGAAAAAAATGAGGTGAAAGCTGTTAAGGAAATACCATATTGAAATAGTTGAAACTATAACAAAACAACTTAATTAAAAAACATTGAGGTGTATCTTATAACCTTCCCTACTTCATAATTTTAGAAATAATACTCTATAAATTTAAAAATTTTAAAAAACAAAAATATATTATTTTTATATATAGCTGTATATTGAATAAATAGGTTATAATGTAACCATAACTATTAAAGCAATTTTTTTTTGTTTAAAAAACCATAAGCTCCGCTGCCCCAAGGATGGCAACTTCAGATCTTCATTTGTTAACTTATGTTTAAAATGAAAATTGTACTCTTAAATTTACATTAATTTTTAAAATGTCATTGTTATAATTCCTTAGCTTTCTCAACTCTCCAACCTCAGTGAGGATGATAGTCTAGAGCTCTACAGGAAAAATCTTGCCTGTGGGATTAGCGGAATGAAATCTAGCTAAAGAAACTTTTAGGAAACCTTTCACCAGCATGTCTGTCCTTTACACGAATAAGAAATAATGAGAACAACTAAATAGAAGGGTGTATAGTATATATTTTTAATTAACAATTAATTAATTTCCTGAAACTATCATGATTCTATAACAAAATAATTTATTTCTTGAGGTTATTTTATATATTCCATATGATTAGGTATATTTAACTTAATATTGATAATTTTGCCTCCTAATGTCAGATTGGATTAGGTCAAATGTAAATGTAGCCTAAGAGTAAAATTTAATTAATTTTAACACATGTGTGCCAAACAAATTTATATATGTCAATAATGTTTAGCACACATAAAAAGAGGTTTTGCACTTAATATGTTATCTTTCTTGGCCACAATCCGAATCAACTTCTCATTGCTTACTGTACTTTGATATTAAATTATTTTAAGAAGGCAATAATTGTAATAACAAACCAGTAAGTGATCCAGTAGTCACCACCACTAGCAAGAGCCTGAGAAAAAATGCACAAAAAGAATATGAAGAGACTTTTGCAGCAACCACCTCCTGCGGTAAGATAGGCCCTATAGACTCTTCCGCTAACAGAGCCTTTAGTTTGAGCTTCAGCAACCTCTACTGGAAAATCTTTGTTTATTTCACCATATATTGAAGATGCTAAACTCTAAAAAAAAAAAAATACTAATAATAATCAAATTGTAATAAAACATTGCCAATTATTAATATTTTTCAAGACTTTAGTGACAAAATTGGGAAAAGTACTATTTGGATATGTCTCAAAGTAGGAATTGTACTTTTAGTACTCATAATTCTCCAATACTATGCTATCTTCAACTCTCTCAATCAATCAAAGGAGCCACTATTTCTTCAAGAGCCACAACTTCTTCAACTACCTTTGACTATGGTTGAAATACTGAGCATTGTTAAACTAGACTGAGTAAGGTACTAATTTTTATAGAGTTGAGTGAAGTAAGAAAGCCTCTGTAAAGTAAAGTAAAATTACAGGGCTTTATTCGGATTTGAATCAAGATTGTTCATTACTCACTAGACTACTCAGCAGCTTCACTGGTTTAAATGTAGTTTTCATAATTTATACTAATCATATTACCAGGCAGTGTAGTAAAGTCAATGAGTTGCCCATAGGATCCTGGTTTCTTGTAATGATTGTTATAAAGTGAACATTAACCTTTACAAGTATGAGAATTTAAAAAATAGCAATGCAGATAAAAACAAACCTGAATAGAAGTATGTCTGCTCTCAACTGTTCGAATTATAGGCTTTTCTTCGACAACTTCCTTTTGATCTTTTTCAGACATTAACTTGGTAAAATCAAGGCCTGATTTTTGAAGTGTCTCATTGGAACCAATTGCTGAAACAGTCCCCTATAAATAATATTTTATAAATGACGAGTTAAGAGGACAGATTTAGAATAGAATTTGATCATAATGTTTTTGTTGAACTTAAGTACACTTAAAAAAAAATATTTTTACATTTTCGAGTAATACAATTTGATCTACACTGTCGAGGTATTGCAACTGGTGAGTGATAAGAATGACTGTCTTGTTCTTCAAATAACCTGAAATAAAAACAAACATGAAAATTTAGCAATTAAATTCCAACAAATATTTTTATCATGAAGATATTAACAATAATTTAAATGATTGAATAATAAAGGGGCAGGTGCATTCAAGGGAGGCCAGCTGTCATTGGAAAATATTGTTGTTCGCACACAGTTTTTCTCCGAGACTACTGTGTTTAATTTGGTGCCATAGTCATACAGGATCCTGTGATGGTCCTCAAAAATTGACATTACTATCTACTAATTTTTAAATTATTTTTTTAGGTTTTTATGACAATGTCAAAATACCATTTTATTTTTTGTTATAATTAAAAGTTATTTTTTTAATAAACCATTAAGTAATAATATGCATTTTTGAGTTCTGTTTACTTCTTCTAAACAGACACCTCTTTGTAATAGGAAGAAGAATCTTCGCCATGGGGTCCATTATACCAGAGGTTTCAATGAAATATGCAATATAGTAAATACATAATATAGAGATATTTATTTACTAACCTTGAATGCAATCTTCAAATAAATGTTTTCCAACATGGGTATCCACTGCTGATAAAGGATCATCCAAAAGATAGACATCGGCATCCTTATAAACAGCTCTGAAATAAATAAACAGACCAATCTATATTAACTAATTCATAAAAATTTAATGAATGAATCATAAACAAATAAATATTTGCAAAGAGTAATCAAGGATTAGTAGTTCTCTGACTCATTTAAATACTACAATACTCTAAACTAATGTTCAAAATCAATCAATAATATTTCTGCCAAATTTTTACAAAATTATTTTTCCATAAAATAAAATTTATTTAAATTTAAATAATAAAATTTTCACTTTGAAAATATCATTCAAAATACAGTGGTTCATCGTCTATCATTTTTAAACCAATTTTTCAGACAAAAGTTAAATATAGTGGTGAAACAAATCTTTAGTTTACAAGATCAAAAATTCACAAGTACTAGCCATTAAAAAAATGTATTATTGTATGAAAAAGACCGTCAGACAGTAGAACATCAGGGCTGTTATAAAGGTGGGGAAACATGCTAAGGACCTTCCATTTCAGATATTTCTTTGTTTGAGGGTGAATGATAAGGAGGATTGTTCTCTAACTGAAATATCATTTTATTATGACCAAAGTAGCCTACTTTTCTTTTAAAACGTATTCCATCTGCTCTTTCAAGTTGTTCAGTTTCAATGACTTTAGAAGCAGCTCAAAGTGTACATCATCTAAAGGAGAACCTGATCCAGCCTCATCTTGAAGGTGTCATTGTGTGTCGTTCCCAGAATTGAACTGTGCAAATGTAAATGCTGCCATATAATGATGCATCACATTTTCACTTTCCATTGCAAAATTTTCTTTAGCTATTGCCTATTCACTTATTCTTTCTTTTCTGAAGTGCCTCAGAAGATGACAAATAACAGTTTTTACCACCAATATTTTCAGTGAAATTTATAAAATGAAATGAAAGCAGAGATTGTTGGTATGCATAATTAAACAAAGGATTAGGCAAAGAAAACAACAATGGATTGTTTATATTTTATAAGGATAAGGAGTCTCATAAGAATTAAAACACTTGACTTGAATGTCAGCAATGAATTAATGAACAAAGACTTTTGTATTGACCTAGCAGGCTAGATGGAATTGGCTCTTGAGATCTTATTTCTGTCTTTATTTTCCCTGATCTAATGATCACTGTGTCAAGATATGCAAAACCTATCCACACTTCTTCATCACCAGAAAAATGGACATATTTTTTTCTTGTTTGCCTTAAATGACCATACAACTACAAATAGTTGTTAATTAGTATCATGATCCCTATTTGACAGTCTTGTCTGATTCACGATAATTTGAGACATAAGTCAAACTATCCATATACAACTGGAACTCTAAGACTTTTAATATTTGTGACAGATTCAAATGATACTTTTCTGAATAAAAAAGTAAATCAAATAATAATAATAATAATACCTATTAACTATGTTTATGACTAGAACAACTTTTTTCAAGATAAATAAAAGACATGTTTTAATTATGTATCTATAATATATTAAGCTGAAAAAAAAGTGATACTACAATTAATTATATTGACTGACCTCGCAAGATTGATTCTCGCTCGTTGGCCCCCACTTAAGGAGGAACCTCTTTCTCCCACAATAGTCTTATCACCATATGGAAAAAGCTCAAAATCAGTCCGAAGGGAACAGACATTCACAACTTGCCTATATCTGTCACGATCATACTCAAGACCGAAAAGAATATTCTGACGTACACTCCCATTGAAAAGCCATGGCTCTTGAGAAGCATAAGATAGTTGACCGTTAACTTGTATCGATCCACTTGTGAGGTTTAATTCCCTTAAAATAGCATGGAAAAGTGATGTCTAAAAACAAAAAATGCAGAATAAGCTTGTTTGATTTCTTAATTTGTAAAAGTATTAACAACTCACTTCATAATAACTCCACATCCACAGAACAAAAAGGTTTATATATTATTATATTTAATGTTAAAAATTTATAATGTAAAAAAAGAAAACCAATAGTTTTTATGAAATTTTGTATATTAATTTTAAAACTTAGAAGACTAGGGCATACTAGTCTGTGAGAAAATGTCCATACAAATTTATCATTTTGATTATTTTTCAATGAATTGAAAGTAAATTAGAGTGTTTGCTAAAGATTTCTCCTTAATAATACCTAAAGGAATGAAACATTGGAGTGAAAAAGGATCAAAAGAAGTTTTTTTTAAACAGTATTTAGTTGCAAATTATGGTCTTAACTCTCAATTATTATCATTTTCCTTTTTATAAAAAAAAATATATATATAGAAAAACTGGGCCAAAAAATAAACTTGTAGAAATGAAATATAGCTAATTGTGATAAAATTTAATAAAAAATATTTTTATAACTCATCTAATAATAAATATGTGTAGTATCAATCTATAAAACCTTACTAAAAAAAATGGAATTTATCAAATATCATTTCATCATTATGACAACTAAAAATGCCTGTAACTATATTTTACTGACAAGTAAAAAATTACAATGAAAAAGTTTAATGGACTGTAGATAATGCTAAATGGAACTTTAATAAAGAAATAATATTACTACTCAAGGAATAAGGAAAATTTTTAATTATTCACACTACACTTTAAAAATGGTGAAAATGTCAAATATATAGAATGATTTATGTAAATAACTTACTATGATTAGAAAAACATTAAATTTTAAATTTCAAAAGGTGATACCATCTAAATAATGAACAATAATATTTATTTTTTTTTAGGATAAAAGATATATTCTCTTTGTAGTCTAATTAAATTAATTTAAATAATTTTATAAAAATATAACTTGGGAAATGGTCCCAAAATAACTGAGTGAAAAAAAAAATTTAATTTTATGGAAATACTTTTCATATTGATAACAGTTTTTATTAAAAATGATGTTTAACATATACTAATAAAATTGAATTCCAACTAAACTAAATCCTAATTGACCTATTATTTTATAACTAAATCAAATCTAAATACTTAAAAAAAAACCCTGTACCTTCCCGGACCCAACCGGCCCAATAATAGTTGTCAGTTTTCCAGGAACTACATCAAATGTAATATTGTTGAGTGTATTTTCATGTGAGCTTTCCACCCATTTAGCAGTAACATTCTCCATGAAAATACCAGGCTTCTCTGTTTTCCCTGTAAAGTGAACAGCCGTGATAGGAACTTTCTTATCATCCTTAAGGATACCATTACTTTCTGAATTTGTTTTCCCTTTAGCTTTAAGTGCATGTTTTGGTTTCCTCAGTTCTTCATCACTAATCAGTAAAAATGCCTGTAAATAAAATTATAGTTAGACGTATTTTTTTTATTTTTGATATTTATATATCAAATTGATGTATGATATTGATATTATTTATTTATCAGATCATTCTTATTTACACGAAATAGAAGTTCTTAACATTTAATTTTATAAGGTGCAAGTATGTAAGACCTAATTTCAAAAAATTAACAAATTTCTACGCAAGTGAAACAGGCTTTCAGTAAGCATATTTTATTGATAGATTAAATTTTAATAAAATTTCAAAACTAAAAAGTATATTGTAGAAATATTTTAGTCTTCATAGCAATAGTGTTAATGCATACAATTTAAATGAAGAAAGAAAAATAGTCTGGGTTTGGACGTTATACTAATGAATATTTTATATCTAACTTTTTTAATCTTATTGGGAATCATTCTTTTATTCTAATTTAATTTTTTTATATTAACTATAAAATCTAGACAACTAAACTTCCCCATCATTATTTTTTAAATCAAAATTACAATAGATATGAAGTAACTTAAGTTGGTAAAGATTTAAAGAATATCCAACACTTATTTTTGAATATAAAAATGTAACGAAGCAGCAATATAAATTAAAAAAGACTTTTCATTGTTATAATGTAGTTAGCTATATCAGCTTTGGTCATGCTTATTATGGAGGAAGAAGATACAGCTTTTCACCAGTTCTTAAACCTAACAAATTTGCTCTAAGTTTTAGTTCAATGTCTGCTATTAATGGCTGAGGGCATTTGTGGAAAATTATTATATCATTTAAAATTTGAGCTAAAGTAATTTTCACACTTTCAAGTAAGTGTGAGCAAACTTTTTTTATTGAAACAAAAGATAAATAGTGACCATGGTCATGATAAACTGTGAAATAAATTAAATAAATTTTAAATGAAAATAGTTTTGAGTTTAAATTGAAAATATGCTGAGAAGAGTGAAAAAATAAGTCAATCCGACAGACAAAGAATTCAAATGGAGTATTTAAACAAAAATCAATGACTTTTTTAATATATTGTAATTTTAAGTGTACTAACTAAGTTTTTCCTACTTAGGTTTATTTATATAAGGAATTATTCTTCCTAGAAACACTATATGTTCTTCCCAATGATCGAATAATGTCCTAATGTCCTTGTTCTAAAAAGCAATAAAGGTAAATATTTTGGAAATAAAAAAGTCTTAAAATATAAATTTTACTGATTTAATTGATGTTTAAGTTGAGAAAGGTTAATACAATTTAATTTTTTTTGTGTGTGTAAAAATTGTTTAGACAGTTGTAATTTTATTTGTATGTTTAAAGAAACCCAGTAATAATAAAATTTGAATATATCAAACAACAAATCGATCCAATTGATTGATTTGGAATCAATCAGATCAATTTATATTATACAATGTCAATTTATTAGAAAACAAATAGAGACAAGGTAGATCAATAGCATGTTATGAAATTTATTCAAAATGAAATTAAAATATTTTCTATTTTTTTTCTCTTTAGGAAATTAATTTACTCTCCTCTTATAATTTTTTTATTGGATTATTCAACAATAATCAATTATAAAAAATATACCCCTGAAGATGAAAGGACCATACGAAATATATGTTTCCAATGTGAAAATAATTTAAAAAAGAAATTAAAATAAGAAGTTAAATTAATTTCCCAAAGAGAAAAAAATAGAAAGTAAAATAAAAACCTTTGAAAATTAAAACACTGAAGAAATCAAAATATTTTTATTATAAAATATAAACAAATAAAAAATAATACCTCAAAATTGGTGACACTGACAGGATCATCTTTCCATTATAACATTCACAATGAATACAATTTTTAGAATAAATATTATTTGAAAGATAACACCACAAGAGAAAAATGCTTTATTTGACAATGTTGCACAAATACATTGGGGTGCTACAATACACACTATACACATCAATCCATGACTAAACATACATAAACTACCAATAAGAAATCATAACAATATATTAAAGGACAAAATGGTGCTCTTATTCGTGAATCTATCTTAAATGACCTTTTAAAATTAACATTGGTTCCTAGTAGCTGTCTATATATGAAATTTCTATTTTTCTATATGATGAATTATTTTGCAGTATGAAATTTTACTATTCAACAGCATCACTATTATAGTAACTAAAAAACAGAAATTATTTAGTTTATGAAACAAAACGAAGTAAGGATACTTACTTTAATCCTTCTAACTGATATAAGGCCTTCAGCTACTTGGGTGATTCCTGAGGGAAATAATACTGTCATTGTCTGTCTTAAAACGTTATAGAAAGACGTCAAAACGAATACCTATAACATAACATAAGAACAAAATGTCTTTAAATATTGTAATAAGGGAAAATTAGAACTAGATTAGGAGTAGATTAAGAACCTTTTCAGCATCTATTCTGTTACCAAGAAGGACGTAGGCTAAAACTGTGAAGAAGATGGCAGTTCTAGCATGAAATATGATAAAAGACAGCATGATTCCTTTTATGTAGGCAGCTTTTGTGATCTCTTTTATCTCTTTTCTGAAAGTTAAACATTATAATTTTAATTTTAATTTTTTCCATCATATCAAACTCTGAATAGTATACTAAATGAATAGTAAGATTATTGTGTAGGTTTATTATATAAAAATTTATTTAATTTAAAATATATTGAAAGATAATTAGTTGAAAGTATATACAAGGAAAGATAAAAAAGTCAAAAAGAATCTCAGGATAATAAAAAAAAATATTTCATGATAGCCTACAATGCAATGTATGTCACAAGTCTTCATCAAGACTAAAGAAACAAGATACAAAACAACATAGAAATGTTGTTTTGTCGAATCTTGTTTATTTATACTATCTCATCCTTCCTAATTTAAAATATAATTAATTGCTTTATTGATATTTATGAACAGTATGATATTGGAGCTGAAAATAAAAAAATAAAATGTTGTGGTTTATTTTTGTATAATTACAAATAAAAATAATATAGTGAGAGTAGGAGCTGAAATTTTATTAATGAATGGAAAAAATTAGATTTAAAGCTAATGTGAAACAGATTTAAGTATTCAAAATGATTATCACTTAGTAACATTTGGCTATAAAATTTATTTTTTTGCAATTGAAAATTGTTTTTTAGCTTACCAAAATCATAAAACACTATTTACCTTCTAGCAACTTCAACCAGGTAAGTAAATGGTTTCTCCCAAGTATACATCTTAATCACTTGTATTCCTGATATTATTTCATTCATGAGCCTAACTCTTTCATCTGTTCGAATGGCTGTTTTTAACCTTAGGGTGGATGCCCATTTGCCAAGATAACCTAAAAAAGAAAGTCAAGATAAATAAACTCCAATACTAGAAAAATATATAAACACTATTGTGGATTAATGTTTAATTTTGTAATACATAAGCAATGTGACATACCTTGAAAAGGGATCAACAGTAATAAAGAGATGACACCAAGCAAGGCAGCCAGTCCCACTTTGGCCCACATCAGATAAGTAACAATACAAGTTTGAAGAGGTCCGATCCACAAAATATGAAGAAAAATGAAGGCAACATCAAACCGATTGACATCATTTGATAACAAGTTGACAACTTGTCCAGCAGTGGTTTGTCCAAGCGCAGTTTTACTCAATTTCAAGGACTGTAATACATGTTAATAATTAGAAATCTACTTAATTTCTATCAAATTAAATCAAAATTAAAAAATAAATATGTGATATATGTTAATTTATACAATGACAGTAAACTATATAGGGTCCCAATTACAGATAGTACTACATGAAAAATCAGCTATGGAGATTTAGTATGATAATCACTATATGGTGCATTCTCTGAAAAATGTATCTTTCTTCAGATTTTTTTTATTAATAACAATTTTTTCTATTTTTTTGTAAATGTTGATTCGTAAAAGTTAAAGGTAGATTATGTTTACAAATTAGAATTAAAACAGACTTTTTTTAGAAACACAATTTCAAAGAAAGAAAGTTGTTCAATAAATAAAAAAATTATAAAAATGTGAATGCGTAAGTGTAAATGTATGTAAGACAACAAAAATGCTGGAAAGTTAGATTAACCAAAACCAGATGAATTAGAAATTCCAAAGAAAAACCCGCTATATCTTAAATATTTCACTAAAGTATAGCAATCACTAAATACTCAAACAGGATAAAAATCAAAACAAAAATAAAGTAACATACTGAGTTGAGAAGAATTACATAAACAATAAAGTCAAAAACCTTTTTTTATCATTTCACATAACATTTATGATAATCTCAAAGGAAGCAACTCAGCAAACTTTGGTTATATGAAAAGAGATATAACCAGAGCAACCAACTATACAATTATCCCTCACACACATAATATGAACCTCTACATAAAGAATATGAACAGACAATGCGAAATTAATGGGGTAAATAAATGGTGAAACCTATTTTCAATCATCTTACACCACACTTCAGTTTCCTTGAAATGATTGCGGATATTCATTTTTAAAAAGAAGACAGTTAAGAAAACATTTTAAAACTTTGAAGCATTGATCAATATGTTAAAATTAATCAAGGAAGAATATAAAAACTTCCACTGACACACGATATGTAAAGTATGCTAATACTTTAATATCATCATATAACATTTTATCAACAAAAAAAAACTTTACCTTCCTATATATTAGAGAGCATGTCGCCACCCTAACTTTCATTCCAGTATGCATTATAGCCATCAAGTAGGGATGCGACAAAATTATTTGCAGACCAGTAGTAGCAATTATACCAAAAGCATACATATAAGCTTCTTCTTTTGACATAGTAGTGCTAGAGAAATATCTAATAAGACCTCCTAGTAGCAATGGTTGACTGACTCTAAAACAAATAAAAATTAAGGTCTTAAATATCCTTAAAAAAAAACAAATCTTATATATCTATAACGCCAATTGTGCTGTAATTTATTTGTGAAAGGTTTCTTTTATTCTTTTCTTTTTTTTTTATGATCAGAATATGAAAATATTTTTTTTGACTTAAAACCTTAAAAATTTATTCTTACCTATGATCAATTTGATTAATCCGACAATTATATTTAAATAACAATATAAACAAATATGCCCTCATACATCTTAGTGGCACAAGATATTTACAATGAAACACAAAATAGAAATTATAGAGAAATGATTTGTTTCATTATTATATGAAAACCACAAAAAAAATTATGGGAGCGGGAGAAAAAAGTTGAAGACTCCACAAAGTACATTTCTACCACCAGCTCAATCCACATACAAATTTTCAACCCTCTAACTAAATTTGGAGGGGCTGTAAATATTTGAAAAAGTTAAAAAAAATCCCCTAAAAAGCATGAAAGAATGTTTGAAATTCACCCCTACTTTTCTGGAATTGCTCTACCAATAAAACAACCCTAAATACCCTGAATAATGAAAGAATGAGTGAATTTCTGAGTAGGTTAAGTAGGCAATTAAATAGATTATCAAAGCTAAGCAATGTTGAGTGTGGTCAGTACATCAATAGTCATATGACTCAATCTACTGGAGTTATGTGACACAGATGAGGCATAGAATTGTTGATCCTACCCTATGTACTTTCATTGCATGATCGTCTTCCAGAATTTCAAATAGCCATCTGGAAGTTTTGTCCAAGGACAAAAAAAAATATATAGGTTTTTGTGCACCAGCTGACCCCAAATAGCCAGATAGATCTAGATCAAATGGTCACTGTACTCGAAGACGAGTTTAATTTGCCGGGAAGTTCACTGCCGAACCAGCACCGACGTCTGGTTATGGATCTATAGGTAGCCTGCTGCTGCACCATGGAGACCATAGTTTGTTGGGTTACCTCTTTCAGGCTGTCTGTACTCCAGCCAGCATTAACCTAGGTAAGAAGATCACATCGCGTGGCTAAAAACCTTCATGGTCTATATTGCCAATTGGAAAAAAAAGAAAGGAAACAAAATATACATTACATTTTTAGATACATACATCAGTATTCGTATCATCATAACAAGAATAGTTTTGTTCCATTATTTCATTTCCATATAGATCACAAATAAATAGCACAGCATATTTAATTTTATGAAACTTTTTTTGGTACAGTTATTGCATAAAAAAAAATGCTGGATGCTTACTCGGGACAGGACAGTGTGGAGGAAGATTAGGAGAGAGGCTCAGGTTCATGTAGGACTGTAGCACCAATAAATAAATATTGCATAAAAAGAAACCCTTTTGCAAGAAAAATCAATATGAATAGACACTCATATAGAATTTTTTAAAAAATTAACAACTAAGAAATAATTTATTTTATCTTAATTACCTTAAAACAACCTCCGTTATAAAAAGTACTGTTCCATAGAGCATAAAACGTGGACCAAACATTTTTATTATAACAAGAAGTAAACTTGGTTCCTTCTTGTTACGTTGGGCTCTTGCAACTTCTTCTTCCCATAATCTGAAATAAGAATAAAATGGAATAATCTAATTAATCCGTAAAATTTTTTAATCATATTACAACTATAGAATTGTGATCTTTGTAGGGTAACTGGTATTTTTCCAATGAAGGTCAACTATGATCTGTTTTTATAATGAAAACAAAACTTACTTTATTCTTAATTAAAACAATTTTGATCCTTTTTTTCTCTCAACTTTTATTCTTTAAAATTTTTTCGTTTCGGCCCTCAGGCCATTCTCAAGGATACCACCTTCAATATTGATGTCATTTCTTTTTCAAATCTTACAATTTCAGGCTAATTGCCTTTGTCCCATATAACTTTTTCTAAAAAATTTATATCTTAGATTTAAAACTTTTTTACAAAATACTTTTCTTCCTTCACTTACATTTACAGGAGGTGAAGAATTAAGAATAAACTAAACCACTCTCAAACAAGCATATATAAAATAATTAATCTAAAACTTACTTTTCAATTCGGTCACCAAGGTACTCAGAGCTATGTTCTTTTAAGGGCTCAGGCAAATCATTTACTTTCAGATCCCTGGTGTATCCCTCCCAGAACAGGGGCAATGTCCAACTAGTAACAAATGTAAATGTTTCTGATTAAGATTATTAAAAAATATTTTTATAATTTATTATTAGAAGAGCTTAAAATATAATATGATATACATTTCTGACAGTTTGTGTTTTTATTAACTTTTGATTTTTTCTAGTTTAAAATGACTATTTGTTGGTTAAGTAACTTATTTTAATTGAGTCTAGTACTCAGAACTGCTTTACAAACCCAGTAAACTCTTACTTCCTACATAATTTTTCACTATCTGATCCTCTCTCACTGATAGATTATTAAAATAAACAACAATGGTTCCCATTCATCCCTCTTCTCTTATTCCGCTGGTGTTCCTCAAGATAGTATCATTGGTCCCATCCTCTACACAGTCTATACAGTTGACATCCCAACCAATCCTAACACCATCCTGACCACGTATGCCAATGACATATGTGTGCTCGCAGTTAATCATAACCCATTAATTGCATCCCAAACTCTCAAATCCCATATTACAACCCTAGATTAATAGTTTTGAAATTGGAGGATCAAAATAAATCCCATCAAATCACCTTTACTCTTTGTCGTGAACCTACTGACTACCCTACAGTATCTTTTAATAATGTTGCTTGTACCCCAGTCAAACAGATCCACTACCTTTGACTACATCTGGACAAACCACTAACTTAGAATCCTCACACTAGACTGAAAAGACAGGAGACTGAACATTGATTCCAATTATTACAGCAATTACTAGAAAAATTGTTTAAACTACCAATCCATTACAAAATACTATAATAAGGCCTATCTTGACATATGGAATTGAGCTTTGGGGCTCTACTAAACCTTCGAATTCTTCTTGTATCCAATCCATAAAGACTTTAATGTTCCATATGAAACCGCTCTAACCCGAATCAGATATCAATCCTTCCATTTTAAACTCCCTAACCACCTAAACCTGCTACTTTCTAACCTTGCTTCATCTTATATTCTTGACAATCCTCTGAGGTGCCTGAAAAGAAGATGGACTTGAGACCTTCTAATGTAGAAATATTATTAAAGTACTACTAGTGGATAGTTTCTCTACATGACCATATCATATTGTGATTTTACATCAAACTTATTTGATGTATTTTTATGTAAATACAGTTGTAAATATCATTAAATAAATAATAAAAAAAAAGTTACTTACTTTCATCTATCTCTATAAAAATGTTCCTTTAATTACATATTTTATTAAACACAGATCACTTTACAATTAAATTGTTGAATCAATAAAATAAAACAAAACAATTATGAATTTTGAGTAAGTGTGTAGCAAGAATTAATGGAATTATTTTCTATTCTTATCAAAATCCATTACAACATTTAAATACTTATAATTTTCATTTATATGGAGCATTCTCTTTTGGGTGAGCAGAGACTATACTTAAGACTTTAAATTTTTTATTTTATTCATTTTAAAAATTACATCCAATATGGTCTGACCAGATGACATCTATCAGTCAGTGCCAAAATAATAGACATGAGTGAAATGTAAATATTACAGTTTTGACTGTTAGAGCGTTGTGGAGGCTACAAAAGTTTTATGCTGGGTAAGTACAATATGAATTGATCTCAAGTGATACAACTAATAATTTAACTAACAACTACTAAAATGAAAATAAAGTAAAAACTAAAAATAAAATAATAATAATTAAAAAACATTAAAATAAATAATAATGACAATAATAAAAATAACTGAAAGGATTTTGAAGTGAATAGTAAAGCTGCAAATTTGGAATTAGTGAATTAATATTGTAATGTGAATAAAACAAGTTTATACAGAATATGATAAAAATAAGGATCCGATAATATTTATTACTATGCACACACATACATTGCTAATTCTAATTGTAATATAATAAATCCATTATGTGGAGTTAAGAAAAAATAGAGACAGGTATGGTCATTTGGTGAACCATAATCAATTATTGGGAATCATAGAAGTAAGAAAGTACCCAGTTAAATACTTCTTTTTTGGTTTCTTTTGTGATTGATTTATATATTAGTTCTTCTTGTAAGTGATTGAACAGATATTGTACCATACAGTTTAAGGTACATATTAGTAAACTTTCCTTAAATTTTAATGATGGATCGGGGAAAGGATTAAATTCAAAGGAAGATTTACTATTGGCAACACAAACTTTAATTCAACAAAACATTGCTATATAATTATCTTTATTAATTACACCATTGATTTAAAAATAGAGGTTAAAAAATTATATAAAATTTTTTTTAGCAAACAATATTGTATAGAACTTAATACCTTGAAAAATCATTAAAAAATACATTAAAAAGCTGAAATTATATTAAATTATTAATCGCAAACTAATCAATTTTATGTTTACCTGAAGGTGAGCGCAGAGATAATACTAGCTGTGGCACGGGGATTTTCCTTCTTCTCTGTTTTATTCTTATCTGACTCCATAATTTATCCATGCACGAGCCTTTTTCCTCAATATTTCTAGAAGGAAAAAAGTTAATTATTACAATAAAATCATTGCTTACTGAACTTTATCACATAACTTAGTGAATCATCCCTGCCCAAGAAATAATATTTGTTAAAAGTAATTCAAGTACATCATATCCCTTCAATTGTATTAATTTTTCAATTCATATTTGTGATATATTTTTTTTTTACAGATTCTATATTTTTCCATAACTTATATATTTTTTTTATCCAAAATATATATTTCACAATAAAAGACATGTGATATCATGAATCATCAACAGAATATAAATAAAAAAAGGAATGTGAGTTCAATATTATCTTGAAAGAAACTAAGAAAGAAGATCTAATATTTTGGATATTGTTTTTAAATAATTATTCTCTCTTGATAATGACAATATTTTTTTTTCATATTGTGTAGTTATTATTAACTTATGAACTAGATGTCATCTATCTGGGCCCTGTTTCATAATGAAAGCTAATAGTACTGGTTCAAAATACAAGTATAGAAACAAGGTGGTAATTACACTAATACTTATTTTTTTCATAGTAGGGAGGACTATTAGGGATATTACAGGAGTTAAAAAGTACTAAAGTACAAGTTACTATTGGACAAGTCAGAGTAATTATATTAAGTTAAATCGACAAGACTAACAGTATTAGTCTGTTTGTACTTTATTATGAAACAGAGCTCTGGTAACACTACCAACCTCTAACCTGCATATTCTGATTTTAAAATGGAACCAGATCACAATATATAATATTTAATGTGTATTGAAATAACATAAAAATGTCAAATTAGTGATAACAAAGGTGATTCAGAGAATTACAGTCTAGAAATAGGAGTAGGGAATAGGAAGTAATTTCTTGCTAAGAATGTTAGAAAATCTTTGGCAATACTAAACATTTTGTATTCACCACCAACATATTTGCCACAAATAAAAAAAAAATTTCATTGAAAAAAGTACTAGCGAAGGGAATTACAGTCAAGTTGTAGAACAGGCAACCTTTGATGAGTGATTTTTGTAAAAAAATAAATAGTTTTAGAATATTCAAGAAACTAACTAGGACTCATAAAGTGTTATAAAAAATTATTTTCAAACTTCATTATGATAGGAAACCATTCCTAAACAATGATAAAGGGAAAGAAATAGTGATTAAGCAGAAGCAAAAGTATTTAAGTGAAAAAGAAGATGTAACCAGAAAAAAAATAATATAAAAAGATAATAGTGAGGCCATAGACAAGGATATGGGTCATCTTCTAATTTTGGTACTATTTCAGTTACAAAACTTTTTTAAGAATAATCAATTATATAAATGTGAATGATTTTATTTCTTTGTCATTATCCTCCTTGAAGCTAATATTTCCTTCTCACTTTGAGTTTCCAATCAGTAATTGTTGTCTAGTTATAAAATATACATTGTTTCTTTTCTTACTTTCTTACTAGCCCTAACACAAAACAGAAATTACAAATCAATGGTTCCAGTTTCTTTTGCAGTAAACCTGAAAAAATTACTGTCGTCTTTTTAGCATCATTTCAAGTATTGGTATAAAAGATAATTTTAGATGTAATACACCAATCACTATAACTCTTTTTACCTCTGGGACACACATTTTGGTTACTCCTTAGCCTTATTATGAACTGCTAACCAATGTAATCTCACAAATGAAAATTTCATGCTGAAAGGTGGCCAAGGCACAATAGAAGGAAACATAAAACACACAATCTCCTTAATTTCCATATTTAAACTCTTCAGTTGGTTCCATAATGTAAAGTGTGTGAGTATTTTTGTTGGCAGTCAGTCCCTAGTGCTCAACAAAGTCAAAACTGAGAAGCCTTATATCTTGTATATTACTTATAATTTCAGAAGCTCATTACGTACAAATAATATTTTATTTATTTACTTATATATCTTTTTTTTTTTTTGTGAAGCTTCTCTTGAGTGTAAAGACGGAATATGGTTTATGGTTTATGTTAGTCTTACCTAGCCTCAATGGAAATTCACAGGAGTCTAGGGAATAACCAGGATGGGAATGGAAAAACAAATACCTCATTTTCTTTCAGTATTCCCTATTAGGACCCTTTATCTTTGAAAAACGAGATTCATAATTGGTAGTTATATCAGAATAAATATTGTAATTAGACTCTCTAATTTATTTCATCATTCCTTAGTTCTATTTGTTACTCCCTAGAATAAGATTTTCTTTAAAAATCTATATCACGAAAACTTTAATATTAAGTGTTTATCAGCTTCAGAATATTATCAAGAAGCATTTTCTCAAAGCAATTAAAAATCTTAAAAATCGAATCAATCAACTCTAATTTTTTTAAAAAAAATCTTGATAGCTTCTAGAGGCATAAAATTTGTAGAATGACCCCTATATGATTAAATTTGTATTCAATGTACAATATGCCTTTGCAGTCTTCATTATATCAAGCATAGTACCTGAATTTTAGAAAAATACTTTCTAAATATCAATACCAACTAAAAAAACTCATATGAGAAATGGATGATGAATTGATTGAAGCTAATCAAGAAATATGTGAATAGATATAAACAAAAATTTTGTGGTTGATAAAATTTTTATCGATGTTTTTCTGTAAACATTAGCAGCAATATTGATAAAACCTGTCTAAAGTCTTCCCCTAAAAGACTTTTAAGTTTTATGTTGCTGCTTTGCTGGGATAATAGCACATATGACAAAAAAAAAAATATTTTGTATTTGACATGTCCAATTGATCAAACCTTAGACTAAGATTACTTTTTGATAACCCTTGGGATAGCACATAGCAGTGGTTCCCATAATTTTTTCACCACAGCACCCTTTTTTGGACTAAAAACTTGTGAAGCACCCTTGTGGGCTAACCAAATTTCGTGACACCCTTGTCCAGTTTAAAAATCCACCATCAGATTTAAAGTGGTTTAGTACGTAGGAAAATAAGAAAAAACAGTGTCAAGTAAATACTAGAATGCTGTTTTAATTTTTTTTTCTATTTTAATTGTTTTTTAAACAATATTTTGGTAAAGTGACTTGCAGCATCCCTAGCCTATACTTGGGGATTCCAGGCTGCTGCAGCACTCATCTGGAACCACATGCCCATAGATCAATAGTTCCCAACTTTTTTTTTGGAGGAACCCTTTTGGTTGATTCGAGAAAATGCCAAAAACATTTTGGTAGAAGTAGGTAGATGGTGGAACACCAGTCATCATCAGAAAGTTATTTGATAGAAATAAGGTGATTCGTCTTTTCTGCACAAGCTATGAAATCTAGGATACCTACCCCAATGTCTGTGCAAAATGTGAAGAAATCATTTACTGCTAGGCTCAAAACTGTGTTGAGTTGACATGGAGTGGCCAATTACTAAGTTTGTATGAAGTGTGCCTTCAACCTAATACCAGACCAGGCACTCCTTCACTTTTGAATGACTGGTTTGATTTTAGTAGACTGTATAAAATAGTGGTAAATAAAAAATAATTAATTTAAACAAAACATCAATTGTATAAATTACAGTTGAAGTAGGGGTTGGCCAAAACAACAGGTGTGTTAGTGAATTTTGAATAATGGGCCTATGATTGAATGACGCTGGTTCTTGATTTCCCCCCTCCTCCTCATCTGTTCCCGGAGGCATTTCAAGGTGTCTCTATCCCCTCACGTCTAACCTTTGAACGGAACAAAGTTATTTCGCGGAACCCATAAAAGAGGCTTGCGGAACCCCGGTTGGGAAACACTGCTATATAGAAACCTGAGTAGAAAATGAAACTCCTTTCAACGGTAATATCTTTGGAACACGTCCATTTCAAAATAATACCAACATTTTTTATTTTGTTGCAATATTTGAAAAAAATTATGAAGAATAGAAACTTCATTGGCGCATAATTAAAAAAATATATACTATATGGTAAATTATTAATATGGTTGTTTGAAAAGTAAATGAAATTCTTGAGATATGTCATTAATGAAACGATTTAATCACTTTGTACCTCCTTTCCGCTCAAAAATGAGAGGAAAATACGATCCTATCAACGAAAATCTGAAGGGGCCTCTACATGTTGGCCAGGCCATGGCGAACTCGGACATTCGCGAGCATGTGGATGGGTGCCTTGTACGAGTTGGCCTAAGCTCGTTGGCGATCCGTCGAGAGTCGGTTTTTGGACACAGATCAAAGGGGTTCGTGAGAGCGCTCGTGTAGCATCTCCACCATCGTTCTTTGTCTAGTTGCAACGGAGAGCTGTTAGGAGATTGTAGTTAATTCTTATAATAAGTTTTATATTTAATCTTATTTATTTGTATTTAATTTCCTTTCATTTTCTATTTTTTATAATAAAAATAATATAATACCAGTGCAATGGCTGAAACCACTTATACGTCCGCCATGCTTGCCTCTCTGAATAACAATGACATGTGGATGGTCTGCTCTTTGTTTACCGACCATTTGTACAAGTCTCCGATTCGTGGCGAGCGGCCAACATGTGGATCCGCCTTGAGAAAGTATGGTCAACATGGAAGAGCAGCCCGAAAAAAGGCTTTCAGAAAAAGCCTTCAGAGAAAGAGGTTAATGTTCGTACACAGTTTTATAATGAACCTTGACGAATTTTTCGTGTCACCTTTTAAAATAAATTATGGCTTAGAGGAAACCAAACACAGAATACAAAAAAAAAGAATGCATGGGATATTTGTGCATGTTAAAGTGAGAGTTATGCTTTGGGGCTATTTAATTTTAAAGATGGTGGGTAACCTTATGTTCTTTCCTATAGATGGAATTATGGATAAATCTGTATGGACAATTGTTTTGATATTCTCCAAAAAAACATTAAAAAAAAGAGAATAAGATAAATGGATATTAAAACAATTTTTAAACTATTAGGACCTGGCTGCTGCAAAACTACCCTTACGTTCTGCAAACACCTCTCCAATCACCTCATCTCAACTTAATTGAATATTTGCAGTCCCACCTAGAAAGAGAAATTAGCAAATACGATGAAACGAAATGAAAGCGATCTAAAAACAAAAATTCATTCATGAGTGGGATGGAACAATAGACCATTATTCATAAATTAGTTAAATTAAAGCCTATCTGACTAAAATAACAATAATTAACCAATCAACTATCCATATCATACTGTTGCTAAATTAATTAACTCTATATTTAATTAATTTATAAATTAAATTGTGTATTTCGAATACTTTTGATATCTATATTTTTAAGTTTTTTTTTGTCACGTGTTTTGTTAAAAACATGTAAAATAAAATTATTTTTGCTGAGGATTTTGATTCTGTTATTATGCAGTTCCCTCTCATAAATTGATAATTGGTAAAAATCCCTAAAAATAGAGAAATCCGTAAAAAAAATCAAAAGTTTCTGTTAATTCGGTAAATGTTTAACTTTTTTTTTGTTCTGTAATGGATAATTCTCAAAACAATATCAATTATAGTGACAGGGGAATATTTCATCATAAAGGATGCTTCTTATCGACATTTGTTTGTTTTTATTATGTTCTTCTCATCTCTGTTTACAATATTCATTAAAACAAAAAATCATTTATTTTTTTATTGTCTCCACTTCCAGCTATAACAGACATTGTCTGTTACTACATCAGTTTCGGTTAAATGTTTTCCTCTTTGAGCTCAGGGTATGTATGTTCTATGTCAGGAAAAAAATTTAAAAATCGAAGGTCATAGTACGCTGCTCTCACAAATGAATTAATATTATTTTAAAACCGTTTAGAATACCTACAAGACATAGCACATTTATATGTAAATCAATAAACACTTGTCTGGAGTTACCGTGTTAGAAAAAAGTAATATAGAAACAAACACAAATGGGCCATAGGCTTCTTTTTAATTAACTGATGGATATTTCAAATAAAATGTTTTAATCTTATCTCTGTTATCTGAGAAATGTGGGCCGGTTAAAAGAAGTTTTAGAAGGTTCCCACTCAATTCTCACATAGATAAGAATCATAATTCATCGTCAATATGATAATTTTTCATGGAAAATCAAAATATTGGATATAAATAACTTTTTAGTGAAGTAACGTTAAAACATTTAAATTTATTACTTTTTAACGTGGTGTGTAATATTATTTTTTTCCAAAACAAATTGAACAGATAAGAAGTATAAACATCTTTGTGTGTTAATATTGCAAAATAGAATAGCTTATAAGATAAAACAAGAGTGAGTTGGTAGTTTTTCAAAGTGAATATTTAGCCAGGAATCTTTTGATTTAAATACATAATCGGTTGTTAAATGGTCTCATTAAGAAATAGTTTTACAGTGATAAAAAGAATTATTATTGATACTTCAGATTAGTGATAAAAAGTATCGCGATTGAGAATATTCCTCAATGAACTTTGATAATTATAAGTAAAATCATAACTAAAGTTAGTTTTTCTAGGGAATAGAAATATTCTCAATCGTGACAATACTTTTACTGTTGACCGTTTTAAAATCATGTATGTCATAGCTATGACACCTGATAATATCTTATGCAAAGTTAGTTTTTATCCACAGGTCTATATTTGGAACGCAGCGCATTTACTAGCTGTATTTTTTATTTAAAACAGTTGTGAATTTCAATAAATAACTAATTAAACCAAAAGTAATAATGTAACATAACTATTCCCTAAGAACCCACTCATTATGCAGCGAGAAAGTTTAAGATAACATGAGATTAAGATGGAGAAAACACAGCCCAACAAGGGTTACCAATTTGTAAGAAGGTGGTATACAAGGGGTAGATTTATACTAGGCATCAAACAGGCAAACAATGGGAAATTCAAATGTATAACATTACAAATTAATACATTTCCTGATTCAACATTGACTGACCAAACATTATATCAAACGTTCTCACAATTCTGAACACAAACATTTGTTTAACAAGGAATGTCCTAAGGCTCGGATGCCGCACTCAGTCTCACGGTCAGTAGGTGTTTACTATTCCAATTCGTTTGCTCAGTTTTATTTTTTCAAATTCTAATTTCTTTTCTATAATGAACGGGTAATTTAGACTCAGTATGTTTGATATAATTCATAAAATTTCTATTTCGATAATACTGTTTTCAGGCTCAACGTGAGCCTTAAAACACAATAAGTATGCCCACGTATTTTCATTTAAAGAATTTGTCAATCGTGTTTCCAACCATAGTTAAAAAACATTGGAAAAACAGAAGTAAATTGAGAAGCTTTGTTAAAGATTGTTAGGTATTGCGAAAATCATTTTCTGCTTAATTTTCAGTTTAGATATTTTTTTTATTTATTGTAATAGTTTATATATATACAGTTATAGATGTTCATAAATTAGTTATACATATTCCCAAAGCTTACTAATTGAAAAAATGTATTATAAACAAGCTTATATATAATATATTTAAAAAAAAATTATTGGGAAGGTTGGAGGAACATCAATGTGAGAACCCGATGGTTGCAGCACACCTGATATTAAGATTTATTATATTCATTTAAAATCTTGATCAGAGAAATAAAAGTTCCTGAAAAAAATAATAAAATTTATAAAAAATGCAGCAATGAACAGAAACGATCGCACAAACGACCTGTCTACCCTGATCGCCATAATCTTTTCACTTTCTCCCAAATTACCGCGTTACCGATGTAAAGATGGTGATTCTTCCCGGGCTAGGACGCGTCTCAAAGTGTTGCACAAATTTGATCCTCCCTAGCCCCTGGTTGTGACCTCACTTCTCTCGTACCTGCTATGTTTAACTTTTACTGGGCCGGATGGGCTTGTTTTCCATATGATCTGTCTCCGCTTGTCGTTAAACATCTCATCAATTTCTGCCATGTCCGTTTGTCTTTCATCTAGCTGGCCCTCCTCTGCAGACGATTCTTCTTGATCGGTATCTTCCGCTTCTGGTGTCCATTCTCCCAGAAACTGCTGCATACTCCCGAATGGTTCCCCATTATCTTCTTCTATCGCGTTCACCATAATAGTCCGCGACAACTAGTCGGCGACTACATTCTCCTTCCTTGGTTTGTATACAATGTCCAAATTGTATTGGCTCAACAGCTCTTTCCACCTCATAACCCGTGCTGAGGACTCTTTTAATTTCCCAACCCATTGCAGGTGTCTTTGGTCAGTATGAATGAGAACACGCTTCCCAAACACATAAGGTCTTAAATGATTGGCGGCCCACAGTATTCTGAAAATCGGGGAATGCGAACACAGGTTCCCTTTGCAGTTGCTCCAAGCACCCCCGAATATTGTACTCCATCACTGGTGTCACAATGAGTTTCCTTCCTTTCTTCAACAAGTTATTAAGAGATACCAGATACCCGCGATCTCCGGCAAGAACCGCCGGTAATAATTCAAGGTACCTAACAGTCTTTGGACTCCTTTCCCATCTCAGGGTACAGCCTTCCTTTGTATTGCCTCCACATTCTGAGCATCCGGTTTGACTCCCTCTTTTGAAATAGTATCTCCTAAAAAATTGATCTGCTCCTGACCTAATAGTGATTTTTCTTTTGATAATTTTAACCTAAACTGCCTGATTCTTTGAAATACGTTGTCAAGACGATGTACGTGTTCGGTCTCCGATTTACTAAACACTAATAGGTCATCCATATAAATCTGACACATGGACTCATCTTTAAGAAATTCATCCATAAGGCGCTGGAATGTAATAGGAGCAGTTTTTAATTCGAACGGCAATCGTGTAAATTCATAATGTCCCCGCTCGAACCTGAACGCAGTCTTGTGCCGATCTTTCGGATGCATTTTTATCTGGTGGTAACCTTCTTTTAAATCCAGTGTGCTAAATATTTTTGCAGCTCCTATGCTCCTCACACGGAGTACCTTCTCTCTAAAACAGTCTCCAGCGCCTCTCGACACACAATGGTATTAGAGCTGCCAGTATCCACCAGGCAGCTCACTCCTTTTGTTCTGATAATAGGCAGACCACCACGTTTTCCTCTTAGATTGTGAACTTCAACTCTCCTCTCGAGTTCTTCTCCCTCTTACTGACCGCCTCCATTCGCTCCTTCGTCCACTCATATTACCAGGTACTCTCCTTTCTTCCTCCGCTTCCGAAGATTCTGACATTATCGTTGATTGACTCGCAGAGCTAACTGCCTTTTTTGAGTCACCCCTTCTCCTCATCCTTTGGTCGTTCACCTCCATTGGCTCCGCCTGGTCCGGAAATAGGCATGAGCTTGCGCTAAAGGGACTTCCGGTAGTGGCTGAATTTCTGTCGGAGGTGGGTTCCTTTCAGCTACAGGTTGGTTGTCTGCTGTATAAGGTGGGTTGGCTGCTGCTGGAAGTGGGTTGTTGAAGTTCAAACCCTCGATGTTCAGAACAGCCGCTCTCAATATTCCGTTACTGGCCATAATTTAGAGAGAAGAGAAAACAAAATTTTTTTAGACTAAAATTTTATAGTATCCAAAGGTTCCGAATTCGGCACCAGTTACGTGACTGTTGTAAGAGACTTAAAAAAAAAAAAGGAGAAAGGTAGGTAGTTGTTACTCCCTCTGTAAATCCAATCAACATTGTTTATTGACGGGATCCGTCGACCTACATATGCATTGAATATAGCTGATCGGTGCTAGGTAAGCTGATATTAGTGTGTTCATTTACCACTATTACTCATGACCCAAATTGGTGACAGATTGTAATATCTATCAATAAATAAAGAGCTCAATAAAAAAAAGCGTTCCTTATTACGCATTAAATATATATTATAGAAATATTTTACACCTAAAAGGCATGTTAAAAAATAAATAAAAATATTAACTTGTATATAACCTAGTATAGACATTGTTAGAAATGTAAAATGAGAATATTCCATTTTTTTTTTCTTACCTCCTTTAATAAACATATAAATAACAATATTAATATATATAAATATATAAAGACGAAATTGGTGCCCTTCCTTTGACACTTGGCATTATAAGTGGTTGGGCTGGGTCCGCTGAAGGTGGGGGTTACAACATTGGCCCTGGAGCCGCTGGTCTTTGGAGAATATTACAAATTTTGTTATATAAAATTTGATCGTTTAATCGAATTAAATGTGGGCGATTACAAGAAAAAAGTGTAATTGTTGTCCTCTATAAAAAAAAAATTTAGCAAAAAGAATCAATACTTTCATTAAAATTTTAAGTTAATAATTATTTACAGTTTTCTACTAATTTCCTGAATATAAGTATTTATTTGCCTTTGAATGCAGTATATAAGTAAATAACATTTATTTATACATTTCGATTTAATTTTATATAAATATATTCTGAGGTGATTTTAGTTTGTAATGATTTTTCAGGAATTTAGTTGTTTTTTCTTTCACCTAGCATTTACGTGTACGTTCTTAGCCGAGAGGTCAAGGGCAGATTTCGTGATAAGAATAATGAACAAAAAATCTCGGCAAAGAGGCTTTTTCTGAAATTAAAAGAATGAAATTACTTTCAAAACAAAAAAAAAAAAAATTTACTGAGCAGTTCTGTTTTATATACATAAATGGAAACGACTGAAGGTGCCCTTTAATGCACATGGACTAGTTTCAAGAGAAAATAAAAACGTTACGAGCTCACTTACATACTCAACACTTACATCTCAAACGTCATAGGCCACATGCTACATCTTCACCGCCATATCATCTCAGCCTAAATCCGAATGAATTGGTGTTGTGAGGTAAAAAAGGATCAGTAGCCGAGCAATCCCTAACTTCAAATTTGCAACACCGAGCTATCATTTTGTGAAGAACAATTTGTAAATTACTTGGAAACGAAGTGGAAAAAGAAGATAGCTCGTCTTATTATTAGGGAACTCACAGAAATTAAAATATTTTCATTCGTGCTTTAGTCGCTGATCAGTGCTCCAAGAAAAATAAAAGAGTTAATGTCATCTTCAGGTGAATAGGGCTAGAGGAAGTCCTGCTAAGGTGATACCTTTAACGATGTTTACTATGGAGGATACTGTCAATAGAGTTATAGTAAAGAGGTGAAGTGGTGACCCCTTTATAGTTTGGACACGAGGTGTCTCGCTAGCTACAATCCTTTATCAATTTTCTAAATTTCACTAATAAGAAGATCAGAAGTGTTCCCCAGAGATTTAGCATCTCTCAAAATGATCCAACTATTTGCAGATAATGTGATCATTGCATGCCGAGATCAAGCAGTGAAGGATTGATATTATAAGCAAGAAGATGTGATCCAAAAATTGAGGTTCTGTCTCTACGGAGTGAAGATAAAAATTCATGTTTGTTCTTGTTCATGTGATCCGTATACCTCCAAGTTCGCTCGAATTCATCGTATTAAATACTTAGGTTATGTTCTGAGAAAGGATGATTCTCGAGCAGCTGTAGTATGGGTAGCCAAAAAAGAGGTCTAGGGTACGACTGAAGGTTAGATGAATGGATAGTGTGATAGACGGTTTGAAGAAAAATGGCGTGCTGCCGACAGAGATGGCTAGGGAAAGTCCATTCAACAGGTGCTATGCGTTTCTTGTTCAAACAACGAAGGGACAATATTTCTGTTTAATATATTATGGTTAAATATATACTCTTTTCAACATTTTCCTTGAAAATGTATGATTTAACAGTAATTAATTGCTTCAGAAATAAAGAAATTACAAAAGTGGGACAAACACCCATTACAAAATACCTCCTCAAGCTTAGTTGCAGAAAAAGGCTTAAGATTAATATTATAATTTGTAGTTATTTATTTTTTAAATTACTGAGAATGTCATTCTGGTAATACTCTTTTTTATAACCTCCTTGATTCCACGTCCAAATTCATTTCCAATGAGTATTCCACAACACTTACCACGTGTGTTTCCTATCCTATCCCGAGTTTCCACCACCAATACCTATTCTATTCTCTCACTCACGAATCCTACTTATTAGCCGACATCCCTCTAAAAACGTTCTGATATCCATGATATATTTATTACCTCCCAGATTTCCTCCTCCCATATCCCTATCAAATCCTTGGACAACCTTTCATCAGATAGGTCATATCCAGTCTTCCTTTTCTTTACATTAAAGCTTCCTTCCTTCATCTATTACAGGAAGAGTTGAATGGGAACAAATTTAGATATGATTTAGAAAATAAACTAGACTTAAAATTCCACATTAGACAAAATAAGATAAACACACGCATTAATAAGAACAAGAATAAATGACAATACTTCGATTTCGTAGAGTTAACAACAACCAACAGATAAACCTGCCAGAGCATATTCGTATCTTATCAAGGGAAAAACGCAGAGCATGATCAAAATGGCAAAAGGACTCCATATCCAACAGATAAAGCATATTATACTAACTTGACTAATATACTAAAAGCAGAACTTAGAAAATTTAAGATTTAAATAACTTAAATGAAAATCTTACTACTACTGACCAATCTATAAATAAAAAAAAGAAATAATAATTTCTTTAACTAATAAAAAAATACTGAGAACATAATTTTTTGCTTCCTTACCACCGAAGTTTGTGGATACAAATATTAGGGGTATTCATGATGTTGTGTTAAATATTAAAACTATAGGATTGTGAGCTGCCCTATTTGAAGTTATGTTAAATGCAACTTGTTTTATAACCTTTCCTTCCAAAACTTTTAAGTTTGGATTACAGTAATTTATTACAACATGCCTAAAGTAAGTGAAAAGTAGAGTTATGTAATTTTGGCTACTGATTGTCTTGTTTAAAAACGTCCAAAACAATACTAAGAAAATCAAAACACAAACTAGTCTGCTACATGACGTCATTCTCCAGTTAGCACACCTATTAACTGACTTTCAACCATGTTATATGTTATGTCGTTTTAACATGGTGGAAGAAGGAAACATTTTTGCAATTAATATAACCTTTTCCATTTAACACGCTTTAATATGTTAAACTAAAGATCATGGATTCCCCTAATATGAGGGAAGTAAAATAAATATGTGTCCTCAGAATAGAAAATTCCCATTCCTGTTTTAGCCACCGATGAGTACTCAAATCTTTGTATAATAACGCGTACTAACGTAAATCTGATTTGTTCAAATTTTTATGTTTCACGACTTGGTACATTACGAATTATATTAACGTATCAATTTGATCAAATTTTATTCATTTTTGGTTACGCATGCCCAAAAGTAGTTTCTTTGACGTGACTATATTTTAAAAACAGCTCGTCCGATTCAGCTGAAAGTTGGCAGTCTAATTCTCTTTAACAATTTAGGATCCTTTACCAAATAAACATCTGCCATTGCCTTTCCAATGTGTGAAATCGCCTCTAAATCAAGTCCTCTCTCCCCTGGTTACTCACAAGATCTCGGGCTTCTGACTTTTACACATCTTTTCGTTGGTCTGTATCGTTTTAACACTCCTTTTAACACTCTACTATTCTAGTGGAATTAAGTCTCTCTTAAAATCCGTTGTACCCTTTCCATATCGAATCATTCACGTCGCCATAGGAGGGTGGAGAGGGATTAGCTAGCTCTCCCCAATAATTTAAAAATCTTAAAACCTAGGCAAGTTTTAGATTTCAGAACCTGCATCAAACAGTGATAATTGTAGTAAAGCATTTTACTAATTTCCTAAAATTTAAAAACATCATCAGTACCTTTTAAGATAAGAAATTGGGATTTTATCATTACATCGTTACAATGAGTTAGAAAAAAAAAATTGTCAAGTATCAAATATTTGATATTCACAATAGAGAGATAAGTGAAAAACTCAAGTCCTAAAGTGTTGCTAAAAATTAAAATACTTCTGAACAAGATAATAGATAATAATAATCGTAATATTTACAAACTTTCGAAATTGTTGGGAAATTTTACATCACTTCCATTTATGAAGTTAGTTGGCAAATACAAAGTTACACATGGCCAAGCAGATCTAATCAACTAATTAATTATTTAGGAATTTAATTATTTTAAAATGACAGGATTGAAACGGCAACAATATTTAACATTTTAATTTTATTTAACTATAATTACTAATTTATTTTTTTCGTACCCTTCCTAAAAATATGAACATAATTAGTTCATAAATACATAATAAATGTAATGCAATATGTATACAAGTGTCTCATCACCTTTGGATCGCCTAGTGCTATTATAAGGTGTTGATTGCAGGGTCCAATTAAGGTAGTATATAACTGAAGGTAGTCTTGGGCTAACTCCATCTACCGTTCTGCTGGCATATTTAATAATGTCAAATGTTTTTTAATTACTCATTTTTTTTCTTGCCTCCCAGAAATTATATGTAGAAAGTATGATTAAATTATGAGTACATAAATATTCCAATACTCTACTAGCTCATTCATTTAATTACTTTTTCATATCCATCATTAAAATAAAATTGGTACTCGATACATACATAATACATGGAATGTATTATATATACTTCACTGATTCTTCTTCCTTTGATTGGCTTGTGGCATAATAAGGTGCTGATATTAGTCCAGCCAAGGTGGTGGTATGCTATAGCCTTAAGTTACGCCATGGAATTAAAGGAACGTGAAGGAATAATTCGACTAGTTTTTAATTAATCAAAAATTCAAACGTATTAAATTTTTTTTTCTTCTAAGTCGCATGCTTTTTTTTTTTTTTCTTCATAACCAATATTTATGAAATTTATTGTTTTTAGCATGAATATATGATTTGATTCCGAACCGTTCTACATTTTAAGGACTCTTTGAGTAGTTGTGGGTGTTCTTTGAATTTTATAATATGCTGGGAAACACTAAACATACTGGGGTTTTGAAATTTAAACTAAACCTAAAAAAAAATTATTCCCTAAATAAGTGTCCTGGCACGTCGTTTCTGAATTTTTATCTGGCTTGTTGCCGACGCACCGGAGGAGACACTGGTGTAAGGATCCTGAACAGTGGATTTCTTTGGTGCTGTAGAAAGTTGAAAAACTTTACGTGCCTTCGTTGGATGAATTCAGGCACAGTGGGTAGTTCGAAGAGTCCGTGTACTTGATCTGCCTTCATCTTCTTCAGCGAAGTTGGCTGCACAACCTTCCGCAACACTACAACCTGGAAGTATTGTAGATGGCGCTGTGTCCCTTCTCTGAGATGGGCGAAGAGTGGAGCATCATATAGAAGTGCTGGTCTTAAAAGTTTTTTATAAATTTGGAGTTTGAGCCTTAGTGATGATAACAGGTGGTGTAGCCGGTATGATCTGAGACGGACTCGTTTGTTGTAGCACCATTTTTTTTTTTTTTTTCAAACCTCTTTATTCTTATATATGGTTACAGAATACAAATATTTGTACCCCCCTGGGTACGTGGAGATATTAAAAAGTTTGCCTATTGCATTACTTTCCACGAGTAGGAACTCATCTCTGCGATACTGGCACGTTCTTAATCTTCTTTTTTTTCGTTTGAAACGCAATATTTACTCTGGGACATTTAGTTCCCTAAAAATAACAATGTGGATAATTTTTGCAGTATTTGTCTCGCTACATAATGTAAAGTTAAAAATTTAAATAAAACAATAATGATTATATAAATAAGAACATGTGATAAATATTTATGCAAACTTGTATGGATATTTATTACTATATATTATGGATATTTATTTGAATTACGTATAATATAGATAATAATTCGTTCCTAAGGATCGTAACTCGATTTTATCAAACCTAAAGCATTCCTCAATAAATAATTTATAAAACGGAAAAATAATTTTTCAAATCGTACAATTGATTCCTGAAATTGATGCATTAAAACAAACAAACACTTCAGTTTTATATAGTACTCTATATTTATCACAGAAATAATCATTGTAAAATTTTTTTAGTTATTTATTTTTAAACTATTTCCAACATGCTGCTCTTGTAAACTGAACAAGGGTAAAAACTTCCAATTTTGTCATCCATACTCAATATGTAGCAAACAACCCGAAATATATATATGAATTTGATGCTCTAATTTAATTGTGTGGTATATGGAAATGATAACCCATCTCTCAGTGTAAAAGCGATAATGGTTAATGAATTTTTTTCATCGTGCTATAAACTACAATGTTGAAAAAAATAGAGATAAAAATCTAACTTAATATAACACTAATGAACTATTAAAATCATTCAAATTTACCTGCACTCGCCGGATGGAGGCTCGATCTACTGCTATCAGTAGAGATCGACATGGAGATATAAGGCAAACACTGTCCCTTATCACCAGCCTCGTATGATAAGAACCACCCGCTTTGCCAATCTTTAAAAGCCCACAATCATCAGCAGAGTTTTCTTGATTTTGGAAAAGTGCTCATGATAAGTTTTAAAAATTATTCAAGATGACAATTTTGTACTTGTAAGTAAAAATATAAACGCAGAATTTAATATTGGGCCGCCCGTAGCTCAGTGGTTAAGACACAGTCTTAACCAATTTGATGTCTATTGGTGGTGCCGGTTCGAATCCGGCCTGGGACGTTGACATTTTTCATTGAGTGGCGGTCCCACAAAATGAACAACTTTGACCCCCAACCATGGTTAGGCAGTATAGGACTCCAATGGGAGTCATGGCCAAAAAAAAAAAAAAAATTATTACTAGGCCATATGTATTATCATTAGAGATGGGGATATCGTGGGTGTCTCTCAAAAATAGGAATTCAGACAGCAATGTGGTTCCCAACTGAACTCTGTTTCATAATGAAAGCTTATTAGTTCATAAATGAACAAGCACTGATTCTTTCCGTTTTTTAAAACAAACAAAAATTAGTGATATTATACTTCGTTGACTTGTACAATGCTGATTTGTAATTTTTTACTTTTTAACTGAAACGAGACCCTGGTGGGCCGCTGGAAGGGTTCGGGTCCATATTTCATGAGGAATTATCAATAAAGCTTCTTTATTACCTTAACTGCTTTATAACCTCAACTGCTTTATTACCTCAACTGATGCAGTGATATCTGGTAGGTTTTAACTAGTAAACATTATTAAAGTTTTATCATGTATATTCCAAGGCATTTTACCGTGTCTACAGCTACTCAATTACCAGTTATGCGACGAGAGGGATGGGCTGGGATCTTTTGAGCTCTGCTCTACCCATCACACGTGGGGGATAGAGTGGGCTCAGGGATCCTCAGGTCGATTGTGTAAATATTGTATATTAGAATGTAAATGTGACTAGAGAATATATTATTTTATTTATTTATTTTTTATACACATAGTTTGATTATGTTCATTTTGTTTATTCTTCTGTTTGTATATACATATATTTTTTTTTTCACTCATTTATTTATTTTATTTTATTTTAGTATGTATGAAATCATTCATCACTATTACCTATTGCCCACAACTGTGTGGCAGATTGTAATATCTATCAATAAATAAAAAAGTATTTTAAAAAAACAAAAAAAAAACAACTATTCAATATGAGAATGTTTTTTTCTAATTTGCTACACACGAAATATTACATTGTATTAGGATCCAGGAGGTAGGCCAAAGACACGTAAGCGTCTTTTATGACATTAAAAAAGAATTTAATTTAATTATAACATTGTAATAAATTTATTTTTAATTTAGTTTCATTTCAAGTTTTGCATGAGTTAATTCATCTGATTATAGAGTCCCGCTTAAGAAGTAGCAGTTGTCCTGAAGATAAAATCTGATATGAAAATTGTGTGTATTTCCTACACTTGAAATTCGGGTTTTCATTCAAAAGATTCAGGAATCGGGTGAGAAGTGTCGCTTATTTATGCTGAGAAGGGAACTAAGTAAGGTTTGTTGGCGAGATGATAAAGCATCGGAAGACATTGGCAGTTGATTTTATGGAATACAAGATGGGTTTGCAAAAGATCATAATGAGATTTTTAAAAATGCAATTTAGGGCAACAGTCTTCAGTTAATACAAAAAGCGAACAGAACAAATGTCGAAGACCTCGAGATGAAATAGGTACTCTATATCCCAAAAAGGTACCAGAATCGAATACAAATTTCAATTCACTGATAATTTCGCAAAGGATAAACGACTTCATTGAATTGTTCTCTTGACAATACATTTACATTATCTTTACTACAGACCAATACCATGTGATTGGAACACTGGGATTTAAGGAAGTGATGGAATAGCTGGAATTTGAAGGAAGTTGGGAAAGATGCATTGAGGATAGAAATAGGCAAGGAATTCAAATATAAAAAAATTTATTTATACGTTATAAATATAAAAATATAATATAAATATTATAAAAATATATACGTTTCGACCTGAGTTTCAGGTCTTCATCAAGGAGTCAGCGGAAAGGGTAGGCTAAAACTGGGTAATATAATAGCTTATTTTTTCTGTTTTTATTGTTCAATAGATGAAAAACCGATTTTTTTTTTATGGTTTATTTTTAACATCGAAATTTGACTTTCTATGCTTTTAAAATTAGTTATATCCATATTATTTTACCATCAATAGTCACGAGACTTCACTAGATGGTATAAGAGCCGGGAAGAAAAAAAGGCAGTTATTTCACCCCAATATTTGATAACTTTAATGAAAACTATGTATAATTACTAGTCAAAACTGATGAGTCTGCCAAGTATAGGTAGGCGGAATAAAAAATGGCGGATGTTTCAAAACGTTTAAAAAAAATTAATTTTTTATTCGGAGCTCTTTATCTTTTAAACTACCAATAACACAAGAAAACCTAATAGAACATCATTTAAAGTGGAGTAAATTTACTGAACTATGAGCTCTTATAAAGTTATTTACGTTATGTAGTTCTCGAGATATAACTTTTTAAAAAGCAACATTTCATAAAAATGTACTGAAAGATTAGAGTATTTATTTTGATAAATCGATATCTCAGTGACCTATAGATGTCTATTAGAATTCAAATTAAAGCTAATTTAATGTACTATAAAGTAATTTATGACCTATATCTTGGTAGGATTAGTAGTTTTATTTTATTTATTTATTTTGATAGTTCGGACAATAAGTTTGATTTATGAAAAACTTAATTTCAGAAACCATAAGACTTACAGATGTTAGTCAGCAATTAAATTAAAGCTAGTTAATTTTACCATAAAATAGTTTATAATCTTTATCTTTGTATGACCAGTAGTTTTTATGATATTTGACAAAATAAATTCACAAAATGTTAATTTCTAGTTTTTCGGATAAAATGTTTGATTTATGAAAAAATATATGTCTAAAAACATAAGACGTACATAGGTCTGCCAGCACTCAAAATGAAGGTAATTAAATTTACTATAAAGTAGTTAATGACACATATCTTTGTTGGGGTAGTAGTTTTTAAGATATTCGCATTTAAAAATAAATATGCCACACGAAAATTTGTCCGAACAACTATAAATCAATTTATTTTAGCAAAGTTCATGAAAACTAATAGTCCTACGAAAATAAATTTCATAAACTACTTTATAGCTCATTAAACTAGCTTTACTTTGAGTGCTAATAGACATCTGTACGTCACATAGTTCCTGAGATATAGATTTCTCAAAATAAATTAACTAACTACTGATATTTCAGTACGTTCCATACAACATTTTTATAAAATGTTGCTTTTTAAAAAGCTATATCTTGAGAACTATATAACGTAAATAACTTTATTAGAGCTCATAGTTTAGCAAATTTACTCTACTTTAAATGACGTTCTCTTGGGTTTTTTGTGTCATTGGTAGTTTTAAAGATATAGAGCTGCGAATGAAAAATTAATTTTTTTTATCGTTTTGAAACAGCCGCAATTTTGTATTTCTACCTATACTTGGCAGACTCATCAATTTTGACTAGTAATTATACATAGTTTTTATTAAAGTAATCAAAAATTGGAATGAGATAACTGCCTTTTTTCTCCTCTTGGGCTCTTGCATTATAAGAGTGATCGAGTAAATTACATAATGTAAATAACAAAACAATCGCCATTTACATACCGCCACAAACTGTTGTACCTCAATGTAATATTTTACTTATTAAATAGTTATATATAAATAAAACTATTGATTTATTTTTGAGTCAATGATGATTAGACCCTTTATCGTAAGTACGTCAATCCTTACGCAGTAAATAACTGTAAGCGTCATATCAAGCTAAGTTATTTGCAAAGCAAACTACGATTGCCTGGGATGGTTAATAAAATATACGTACATGATTATTTTTCCTTTCTTACTCAGGCAATCTTTCAACTTAGAATGTAATCGGAATGGGTTTAGATATTCTTGCCTTACTATATGACTTCCTATACATTGAGGATCCTAGAATATACGATTCGTCTTTCGTAAAGTTGCTGTTACTCCCCTTCAGAAAGTATTCAATTAAAGCTGGTTGGTAAAAATATCTCCCAGCAGAGTTTTTTACTCCGGATAAAAGATAGTACAGACAGTCTCACAAAAATTTTAAATGGTGAATAGATGAGAAAAATATAACAAATCTAGCCTTGGCCAAGTCTTATCTAATCTTCAATTGTAAATATTTTTTGATATTATATAGCTCAACAAATTATGAAATATAAAATAGAAGACTAATGACATAACGAAACATAAAGTGCTTTGTAATGGAACAAACTAGGACCGATTTAACATAATTATTTGTATCGTGATATTTCATAATAGCTCTCTAATATTTCTTAAGGATCTAAAACACTTGCAAGCCTAAATATTTGAAGAACACTTATGAAAAATCTTTCATAATCATTCAATTATATTGTGGCATCCTAGAGCACATTTTAAATGAACGGTCGCTTTTTTTTTTTTCATTTATTTATTGTAATTTACAACTGTACAAAAAATACAATAAGTAAATATGAGGAATGTTTCAAACACCTGATAAACTTGAGAAGGAACCATCCAAATGGTATTTCAAACAATAATTTAAATTAGAAGGTTCCGTGGCCACCTTCTTTTCAGATGCCTCGGATGATTTTCGAGGATTGTTAAGGATGAGAGATTAAGAACTAATAAGTTAGAATGGGTAAGGAGTTCGGAACGAAAAGACGCATATCAATTTCGGACCTAATTTGCAACGAAAGGGATGTTAAGGTCTTTGTGGATGAGTTTATTTGTGACTTGATGAGGAGCATCCAGGATTTTGGATTGTAAGGATTGGATACGTGAGGAATTCCGTATGTCCTAATGTTTCTGATTATATAGTATATAATAATATTTTTATAGTTAATGGGAAGCTTAGAGCGTTTGTCAAGTAGGTGATGTAGTAATTGAAATCTTTTTTTTTTTTAAATAATTTATTTATTGATATTTACAACTGTATACACATATATACAACAAGTAAATTTGCTGTAGGTGACATAGTAACATGATAAAAACATGTGGAGAATCTACCCGCTGATAGAACTCCAATAACATTTCTAGAGAAGAAGATCTCGAGGCCATCTTCTTTTCAGACGCCTAGGAGGATTATTAGATAATGAAGGAGAAGCCTGGTTAGAAACAAGTGGATTTGGGTTGTTGAGAAGTTTATTATGGAAGGAACGGTATCTGGTTCTGGCCAAATCGGCAACATATGGAATATTAAAGTCCTGATGGATGACTTGATTTGTGACAAAGTAAGGAGCATTAAGGATTTTACGAAGGATTTTGGACTGTAAGGATTGGATTCTGAAGGAATTTGATGGTTTAGTGGAGCTCCAAAGCTCAACTCCGTATGTCCAGATAGGCCTTATAATAGTCATGTAGATCAGTCTTTTGTAATGGATTGGCAATTTAGACCGTTTGTCTAGTAAATGTTGCAATAGTCGGAATCTACGAGCAGTTAATTGAAATCTACGGGTAGTTTCTTGTCGTTTCAGTCTTGTATGGGGATTGCAAGTAAGTGTCTTGTCAAAATGGAATCCTAAGTAGCGAATCTGTTCAACAGGTGTTAGTGGGATATTTAAAAAGGATACTGAAGGACAGGAGGGTTTACGACATAGAGTAAAGGTGATTTTGTGGGATTTGTTAGGATTTACTTTGATTCTCCAGTTTTAACACCATTCTTCAATGGATGTTATGTGTGCCTGTAGAGTTTGTGATGCATCAGTAAGGTCTTTGTTTACAGACAGTACACATGTGTCCTCAGCGAATGTTTTTAGGTTGGGTTGGGATATTAGCTGTATAACCCGTATGGGACCTGAAATACAACCTTGAGGAACACCTTGAGAACAATCACTTTAATTCTGGAATAAAATACAATTAAAACTTAAAGTTCATGGACTTTTGATTAAACTAGCCTTTAGTCCTATATAAGTGATATATCAGTATATATGAGTGCAATATATTATGAAGTTTTTTAAATTCTAAGAATTTTTTAAAAATAAAAGATCCTTTTGTTGTATGCAAATAAGGCGCTATCATTTTCCCTGCGTCGTTAACTAGTAAAAATAGTTACTTTTGCGTGACGGACTTGCGATAATCCTAATCATTACTGAAACTTACGACCCGATTTTTTCATAAAGTTACACCACGTTAATTAATGGCAAGTAACAATCGAGGAACAACATTGGTGCCAAGACACTGTACCGTTCATTGACCTAGCCGGGGACAGACTTGAGATTCGACAGTCTGAAGTCATCTTAACTAACACCAGCTCAGCGGTCCCTCCCCGTTCTGTATCACCTCTTGGTTGGACCGCTACTAATTTAAAACACGCTTTTAGCGGACCCTACCTGTTTAGCTATTTAGCTGTATGTCACTATGGCAACAAAACAACTTTTATTACATATGTTATTCATACGTGTATGTGTTCGTTTTTTTAATAAATAGATGAGAGAAAAAAACGAACAACATCCAGCAATAGAGTGTTACTTCACGAATCTTCATCGTCAGTAATTTTGAAGTAAGTGCTTTCGTCAGAAATTCCAATTTTCTGAATGATAAAAAATATTGAAAACAATTTAATTCAGGTTGAACTAAATGGTTACCTCCGCCTCTGAATTTTTTACTTATTCTCCATAGCTATTTTTATTTCTGGTCAACATTAGTAGAAGAAATAAAATGTGTAGAATAACTTTAAACAGATGTATTCACATAGTAAATAAAATAAAATTCATTTCATTTCGTACATTTACCTAATCAGGTTTGTCAACCAATAAGTCGCCCGTTTTGTATATAAATTTAAACGATATTTGAAAGGATGTAAGTTAACATTCATATTTTACTCAAAGCAAAAGTTGCAGCTGATCGCATTCCAAAATTAACACCTAAGACGGCACAAGACATTAATTATTAAAATAAAATAGTATCTGTAAATTATTATAAATTATCAATTAGATTGAGAGTACTTGACATTGATGTAATGGTGCAGTTCGGTAGCCACTACACTCAGTGAACACCCTCCTTAGTCAGGAAAGTATATAATATGCTCTGAAAGAAATTCAGTCGACCATGAGTCAACCATTTCCATCTGGTTCTACTGTAATAACATGGACTATACATCTTTGAAATAATTGTTAATATTCGTGCCCAAGGAAATAAATATGTATTCATCGATATACAGACATCGTACATTGAGTTATCTCATCATTTCTAAATTTATTCATTTCGAGCAACTGCTTGGTTTTAATTATATTATATTATTAGATATATAAGATGGTGGTGACAAATTTAATACGCGCATAAGGATGTCCACATTGGGCAAGGTCTGACATGATATTTTGAAAAAAATTGTTTCATTTATAGGCAAAGATGAGAAAAAATTGTCTATAATTTTTTTTATTTTTTTTTAAATATTTATTTATTGCTATTTACAACTGTACATTATAATACATTTAGTAAATATGATCTAAGTTAAATTGGAGTATTACAGGCGTGTAGAGAAACTACCCATTGGTAGCACTCTAATGACATTTTACATTAGCTGGTCTCGTGGCCATCTTCTTTTCAGGCGCCTCGGAGGATTGTCAGGAATGGATAAGGATGCAAGATTAGAAACTAGGGGGTTTGAGTGGTTAGGGAGTTTATAATGGAAGGAATGATATCTGGTACGGGCTGGATCGGTTACATAGGAAACATTAAGGACTTTATGTATGATTTTATTTGTGACAAAGTAAGGAACATTGAGGATTTTACGAAGGATTTTGGTTTGCAAGGATTGAATACGAGATTCGAAGGTTTAGTGGAGCCCCAAAGCTCAACTCCATATGTCCAGATTGGCCTTATTACAGTCATGTAGAACAGTCTTTTGTAATGTGTTGGAAGTTTAGACTGTTTGTCTAGTAAGTGCTGTAATAGTCGAAATCGACGTGGAGTTTCCTGTCTTTTCAGTGCTGTGTGAGGATTCCCGGTTAATCGTTTATCCAAATGTAGTCCAAGGTAGCGGATCTGTTCGACAGGGGTAAGAGTAACATCATTAAATGAAACTGTAGAGTAGTCAGCAGGTTTACGACGAAGGGTAAAGGTGATTTCATGGGATTTGTTGGAATTTATCTTAATACTCCAAATTACGACACCATTCTTCGAGGGCTGTGATATGGATTGGAGATTTTGGGATAAAATTAATGGGTTATTATTAACAGCGAGCACACATGTTGGCTATAGTTGAAGCTAATTCTTGTCCAACTCTGTTTATATTTTTTTGTGTATTAAATACATTAGCAAGTATATAGCAATTTTAGTAAATACTCCGTCTTATTTATTAAATATTACATTTAAATACTTGATATTAAAAAAAAAAAATATATTGAGCCCTAGGTATGAATGTTTGGTGATGTGATAAAAAAAAAATTAAAAATCTTCGTTCAACGCACAGCCAAGAGATTATTAAAATAGAAAAGAGTAAACAAAGTGGAACTGGTACTGATAAAGTTTTCAATCCAAATATCCAAAGGTTTAATACAATATTATGAATATATTATCTTGAATAATCGCGGTATATTATATATATCAATTCTAAGTTATATAATATCATGAAGATAACACAACAAATAGTATGGTAAGTACCTTTATTTGATTAATAAAATTGCAAAATTTCTTATCATTTACCTTATCATATTGTTTTGCCATAATTGTTGTTTAAACGTTTGGAGCCCGTTCTGAAATCCCGACTTATTGCACGTATACATGATAACCAAAACAGCTATTAATAATTTCAGATTCGTAGGCATCATCGTGTTTTTATGATACAGTACAGATCAATAAGGCAGGGATAAAGATAGAGGCAGAGTATTTTAAAATAAACATGTCTCGATTCGCTGTATCTTCGCATAAAAATTGTAAGTATTTTTGTATTAAAAAAAATTGTATTCGGTCAGCGAAGAACACAAATCAATTTTACTTATCTTCACTGACCGCAAACACCCGACCATCTTCTCCTTATATATTATCTATGGTAAACTATCTTCTCATCTTAACAATTAATTTTAATTTATTAGACAAACTGCACGAAGCGTTGTTCGGATATTTAAATTAAGTAAGGTAAAGACATAAAAGTAATTTCTTTGTTGCCATTCAAGATCAGGTGATTGCCACCAGATCTTACAGAAAACATGTTCTAAAACACTCCGGATAAATAGCGATTATCCTCAGTAACGCTGGTATCAATCCAACATATCACTGGTGGATTTGGAGTGTTGGCTGAATATCTGCAGAGGCACAACAATGTGGCCAAAATTTTGCATCAGGCTCTGGCTGTGAAGTACAACTTAATTGGAGATAAGAGCCCTTATTACAAGTACCACCCAAATAAACTCCTCCAAAAAAGGTCCTCTCAGGCTATACTAGGATGAATCAATAATTACGGACCATACAGTACGCCATAATAAGCTAGACATCCTCCTTATAGACCTAATAAAAAAGAAAGCAGAACTTATTGATGTTGGGATCCCAACGATAATAATATAAGCTCCACTGTGGGAGAAAAACTGAGGAAATACCAGGAATTGGCGATAGAGTTGAAAGAAATATATAAATTTGAAGGTGTTATCACTACTCCATTCATAATATCCACTAATGGTCTCATACCAAAATCAACAGTGGCAGGCGTGAATGGTTTGGGGTGCCTATGTTGTTCTAAGAGAGGCTCAACAGTTAGTTCTCTTGGACACAGCACGTATAGTGCGAAATTTTTTAAATATTTGAATCAAAGGAAACAGGAAAAATAAAAAAAAAATGTGAAGGTGGTTGGACTTCTAGGTCGCCCACCTTACATACTCAACCCGCAATAGCGAGAAAAACAGACTATAATAATAATTCAAATAACTTACATTATTTTTTTGAACTATTGGTAAAAACTTGAAATTTATTATTCAATTGGAGAATATTATTTTCATACGGTTTACAAATTGCAATACTTTTTCTTCAGTCACACAGTTCACTTTCAGTGAATGCAATTTTTGTGGTTTCGTAGATAATTCAAAAACTATAAGACTGAATGAAAAATATTAAACAAATACAAATTTAAAGATGAGGTTTTAAGGTAAAAAACATGTTCTTAGTGTATTTGATTTATTTTTACTTCTAATATGATGAAAATTGGCTTTCAGTTTTACCTAAAATGTTAAACAAATTACGTTTTCAAACCATTTGTATGTGAAGGTTTCTATTTTGTTTGTAGGTAGGTTCGTATAAGTATATCCAGATCCTACATTTGTCTATCAATATATTTTTAAGAGAAGATGACCGGGGATGCGATCAGCAAAATACATCAACAAAAAAAACAATAACCAAAAAGTACAAAAACCAATTAGGTTTTTATTAATCTTCCGAGCCGCAAATACTTGGATTTAAAAATAAGCCATTTGTTAACGGTAAGAGAAAAACAGTTTTTTCCAATTGTTTTATCTTTAAAAACATACAGGAATCAACTTACAAAATATTTTTAAAATGGTCGAGCAATCATCGTTGGACTACTTGTTTTTCAAAACCCAGTCCTATTGCACATCTTTAGCACGAGCGGAACCACCATTAATAATTTCACTTTTATAGAAAATGTTGTTTTAGGGATAGAGTGATCAATAAGTCAGTCAGCCAGTAGTAGCGAACACGTATACCCGTTTCATAATATAGATTATAGTTCGATAATTTTGGATCTATTATTCGGTCGTGATTGGCAGACACTTGGCAATATACCGATTTGATTTTGTAGATTTTTACAACAAACAGTTCATTCATAATTTAAGCTTCTTCGTGATGTGTAAATAAATATTAATTGCAGTCTTGCGTAACTAGTCCCGCTATGTACATATACATTTAATTATCTTTATAACAGTTTGTTTACGACAAGGAATTCTTAGAAATTACTAAAACAATCGAAATATTTTTAGAAACCCTTTTACATTGATAGTAGAGGGAAAAAGTGGGCAAAATATTATGGAAGCCAGGGGCGGCTTTGAGTCACCCATCGAACATAGCCGGACAGTAATTTTATAATATTAACTGTTGGCATCTTAGCACAAAAGTTCGAATCTGTCAGCTTTAAAAAAAAAATCTGTAAATACAATTGAAAGCTAGAAAATTGACGTCAAAACTTACCAACGAGCATATTCCTGGATTTTGTATAATTTATAAAGATCAAATGTGGAATCTAGTAACTTAGCAAAGTTACAGATTCGTCTCCACGGAACCACTGTAAAATTCACCCATTAAACATTTTCAAGCAATTGGTCTTATTTTCTTCTAAACATTATTTTATTGATTTCTAGTTAGTTAAAAGTATGGCGGAATTAGTTCCAGACACGATAACACAAATTGAAACACTCGACTTCAAGATTCAAAAGCTTTTAAGCGAACGAGTGTGAACAAAAAAATATTCTCAATTCTGTAGTTTTTGTAATAATTAATTTGCATGGTTATTGAATGAAGATAAACAAATAAAAAAAAATATTCTCAATCTATACTTAATCAAGTTTTATAAACAATTTTTACATTTAGAGAAACATCATTTACATGAATAGTGGGCTCAGACATTGTGTAACGTAGTAGTAATAGATCGCTACCAAAAGTGTTCAATAATTTTGACCGAATTTTTTCAACTTACTGGAGATATCGAACTTATCCTAACCAGAGTGGGAGCGTTGAGTTTTTATACCGTGCTGATATATTACGAAATATAAGTTAACCCACCCGAGCCGGGTTCGAAACGGCGTCGCTGTAGGCACGAAGTTACTAAGGTGACGCCTCAACTCCCTCGACTAAAATGGGCTCAGCCGAGTCAAGATCTCTTCATCCCTGCAGTTATGACTTGAGGCCAAGTCTTTCCCTCTCTTTTTCTACTTTTAAGCATTTAGTTAGTTCGTATTCCACGTTTCTTTCCATTCTTCCATTCAAAGAACGCGAAAGCAATGTTGGTGTTGGGAGTATATGGGAATGACGGAGAAGTAAGGACCTCCCAATAACAGCCCTTATTCAGGGTTCTATCAACACCAGTTCTATTAGTACAAGAAACGGGAAGAAAAAAAGGCAGTTATCTCACCCCAATTTATGATTACTTTAATGAAAACTATGGATAATTACTAGTCAAAATTGATGAGTCTGCCAAGTACAGGTAGGGGAGATAAAAAATTGCGGCTGTTTCAAAACCTTAAAAAAACATTAATTTTTCATTCGGAGCTCTATATCTTAAAAACTACCAACAACACTAGAAAATATAAGAGAACATTATTTAAAGAAGAGTAAATTTTCTGAAATATTAGCCATAAAAGAGCTATTTGCGTCCAATAGTTCTTGAGATACAGCTTTTTAAAAAGCTAAATTTCTTTAAAATCTTCTGAAAGATTAGTAGTTAGCTAATTTATTTTGAGAAATCTATATCTCAGGAACTATGTGACGTTTGGATGTCTATTAGCACTCAAATTAAAGCTAGTTTAATGGATTATAAATAAATTAATGACCTTTACCTTCGTAGGAATAGTAGTTTTCATGATATTTGCTAAAATAAATTGATTTATAGTTGTTCGGACAATAAGTTTGATTTATGAAAAACTTCATTTCAGAAACCATTGGACGTACAGATGTTTGCCAGCGCTCAAATTAAAGCTAGTTAAATTTACTACAAAATAGTTAATTATGTTTATCTTTGTAGGAGTAGTAGTTTTTATGATATTTGACAAAATAAACTCACAAAATGTTAACTTATAGTTGTTCGTATAAAATGTAGGATTTTTGAAAAAAATATATCTCTAGGTCCATCAAACGCACACATGTCTGTCAACATTCAAAATAAAGGAAATTTAACTCACTATAAAGTGACACTTCGTAGGGGTAGTAGTTTTTATGATATTTACATATGAATATAAATTTGGCAAATGAAGATTTGTCCGAACAACTATAAATCAATTTATTTTAGCAAATTTCATGTAAACTATTACTCCTACTAAGATAAACATCATAAACTACTTTATAGCTCATTAAACTAGCTTTAATATGAGTGCTAAAAGACATCTGTACGTCAAATAGTTTTTGAGACATAGATTTTTCAAAATAAATTCACTAACTACTGATCTTTCAGTACATCCCATATAAAATTTTTATGAAATGTTGCTTTTTAAAAAGCTATATCTCGAAAACTATTTAACGTAAATAACTCTATTAGAGCTCATAGTTTAGCAGATTTGCTTTTCTTTAAATGACGTTCTCTTCGGTTTTCTTGTGTTCTTCCTACATTTTGAGATATAGAGCTCCGAATGAAAAATTAGTATTTTTTATCGCTTTGAAACAGCCGCCATTTTTTATTCCCCCTACCTAACTTGGCAGACTCATCAATTTTGACTAGTAATTATACATAGTTTTCATTAAAGTAATCAAAAATTAGGGTGAGATAACTGCCTTTTTTCTTCTCTTGGACACTTAGTTCCAAGTGTCCGAATATTCATATATGTATGACGTAATGATTTTCCTTCTTCACTCATCTGTTTAGTTAGTTCTAGAATTCTTCGAATTTCTGGAAGGTTACAATACATCTCGATTGTTCTTAGCCCATTCAATGAATACGAGACTGTAGTAATCGCCTGTAAGACTGTAGAGCCATAGTAATGGCAAATCGAGTAATTAGACGCTAATTACCTAATTAACTAAGCGCTAAACAAATCAATTGGTATATAATAGCCATTAAATACATTCAGAGCAAAGACCAATACGATAGTTCCATAATTTTTAAAATTATGTAAAATAATGATAATGTTCTCTGCTGCTAGTGTACAATGGTAAGAACGCTTCGAAATATGGTTTGAATTGGAAGTAACAAAAGCTGATCTAGTAGATGAGTTACTCCTCCTGAAGCAAAAACATATTACAGGATGATTCGGTTTGAAAAATAATAATTGTTTAGTTTTGATAAAATTTAAAGTAAATTAGCTTTTAGAGAGGTTTGCCATTCTAATACTATCATCTGAAAAGAAAATGTGATTAAACTAACTACTGTTAGTTTGTATTACTATACTGCTTAAAATATTTTGTTAAAATGTCTATGATTGGTATATCTAACCTAATCTTTATTTCTGGTTGCATTCAATGGTAAGTGGTTTTAAAACTTATGGAAAGTTGCCCACAAACCTGTTTATCAAATATTTTCTTCTTGTTCAAATAAAGTGTTAATCACCAAAATTTATCAGGTCCTATCATTGAAAGATATTAAAAGGGGAAAGCAGGGATAGAAGACGGAAATCTGCATTTTGCCAATTTCAAGTTATGCTTACTACTTTTATTAAAGATGGCCAGGGCAGTAATAATAGGGAGAGTACATAATTAAAAGTTTACTGATGTTAATTGAGACATTATGGATAGCAGAAAAAGACAGAAACAGGACTTGGAAATAAAACCTTGCCTGTGTTAAGGCATCACCTTTGCAACCTTGAATCTTTAATTCTGGCCTGGGTGGATTGACTTAATTTCATGGCAGTCCAATGGAATAAAAACTCTACTTCCTATGCTGGTTAGAGTAGGTTGGTAATCTGTAGAATCTAATATTGGGATCCAATATATCTGTAAGCACTCACCTGTTGTATTATGAAGTCATTATAATACTGTCGGCTAGACATAAGATGAACAGTACACTAGATCGGCTAGACATAAGATGGACAGTACACTAGATAAGATAGACATAAGATGGACAGTACACTAGATAAGATAGACATAAGATGGACAGTACACTAGATAAGATAGACATAAGATGGACAGTACACTAGGTCGGCTAGACATAAGATGAACAGTACACTAGATCAAATAGACATAAGATGAACAGGTCAGGGTTGTGGTCACAAAAAGAACAAATAGGTTATAACTATTTTAATTTCCGATGTTTTGTCCCATTTTGCAGGGCTTCATCAGGGCTGTTCAAAGCAAAAGGCTGAATACCTACAATTAACAATGATGACGATTGTTTATAAACGATCTTGTTAATTATCATTGTTTATTCAAGTTTATTTTATATTGTATATATAAGATGGTCAGGGTTGCAGTCAAAAAAAGAACAAATAGTTGATAACTATTTTAATGTCCGACGTTTCGTCCCATTTTGCAGGGCTGTTCAAAGCGAAAGGCTGAACAGTCCCATACCCACAATTAACAATGATGACGATTGTTTATTAACGATCTTTAAATTATCATTGTTTATTCAAGTTTATTTTATATTGTATATATAAGATGGTCAGGGTTGCAGTCAAAAAAAGAACAAATAGTTTATAACTATTTGTTCTTTTTTTGACCGCAACCCTGACCATTTTCTTATATATACTTTTTTTTAATACTTGAGCATTGTTAATTTACAGCTAAAGTTCCTGATCTTTGAAAAACATTGAATCGATTCAACAGGATGAGTAGCATACCTAGATATTAGCATAATAAAGGAGGAGTTTATGTTATTGCTATGATAACCAATAGAATCATACTTCCAAAAGCCTTATATGAGACATGTTAATACTAGAGCAGTGTTTTAACTTAAAAAAAAAAACATAAACATAATTGATGCAATTCATCGTTTGAAACTCATTTTCAAAATAAACACTCTCCTAGTATTGCGATATTGAGTTTTTGGTGTTATTGAATATTGCGGCTCCAGCTTATAACGCTTTAGCATAGAGTCTCTTTCTTTATCTTTCATTTCATTCATTTAATTTATATCCTGACATATTCTATAAAATAATAATTTGAGGTAGTAAATAAATCAATAAATTATTGAGGTAGTACTTCATGAGGATGATAAAAGACAACTTATTCTAAAACAGAAAGTTTAATACTCATGTTTCATCCATTCAGGCAATATGCCCCCTTTGAATACAAAAACATTGTATATCTGTAACTCACATACATATATATGTATATATTTATAATTAGGCACTTTGGCAAATTAATTTACAAAATACAATCAATTTTTGTTAACTACTATTTTTTCGATACTGTTAATGGGATAAGAAAACAATAACATCACAAACAATAATTACAACTTATATAAATTAAAATACATAATTGACAACAGATTCACATACAACTTTAGCTTCTGTTCTATGACATTCAGGTAATTAACTATATTTTTCCTAAAGTAAAATAAAAACATAGATTGCCATACTATAAAAATGGCCCCAGAATTTGCTACTATTGTTCGCCACTTAAATCTAAGCAGGTTCTAGACATCACAATCAGAATCAAATACTCTAATATTAACAATTGCATTTCTTTTGAAACAATAGCCATTTTTAAGTACTGACATTTTAAGTAGGCTTGTAATTAGAAATTACAGTTAAAATAGTTTATAACTATTTATAAGTAACAATCTCAGGAACTTTTTTCATAAATTAGTGATTAACATTAAATATGTAAGTATCCGCAAGTTACAGGTACATAAAATACATCAATATGTAACTGAAAAAAATAAAAATTCTTTTGATGGGAAAAGAATAAAAATATATATGCTTATATACTTTTTTTTTTTAATTCAGCTCATTAAAAATCAAGATTCGTTTACAAAGGCACATCACAATATGCAAAATAACATTAAAACTTCAACAATTTTACAATATACATTAACATTGTACATTTTTCATTAGCTTCATAAAATAGAACTATACCAAATGTTAGGACATTACTCTCAGTCTCTTAACAGCTAAGCATACTAAGAGGGAAAATAATAAATTTACAAACTAAATCAAAATACTATCACACATTTTAAAATATACAATACAAGTATGGTTCCTGGTGGACAGATTCAAAATTAATGCATTATACATTTTTCATCACTTTTTTTTATATGAATAATGTTAATTGATAGCATTTAAAATATATATTTATTTAAAACATCAGTTGAATAGATGGCATCTATCGATAATGCAACTCTTCCCAATAATGGTACAGCACCAAAAAGTATTACTGTAACACATGATCCAGAATGTTTTTGTAAAATAGAAGATAAGTTTCCAAGTTAATCAGATAATGCCCCTGGCCTAGATGACACTGCTTTCCTCTGATTCCTCAGGTTTTCTTGATTGATAATTCTGAAAAAGAAATATTGTGTCAAATGATTTATGAAACGACATTATATCACAAGATTACATCTAATAGACAGTTTACTGATGTATATAGTTTTTTATTTTTAGTACAGTTCACCGCATAATGCTTGAAGTCACATAGCAATCTTTTTATATGAACATTTGGTTAGTAAACTAGTCATAATAATCAATATGTGCAAAAAGTCCATATAGCAGATATTGGTTTGACAGCAATGATATGCATATTAGCAACTTAATAAGGTTGTATAAAATATACAACTATATTAATTTAAGTTAATATAAAACTGTATTGATTTAATTTAATATTAAACTATGTATTTAATGCTATATGACTAAGGTCCATCATCTCTTAAATAGCTTAAAAAATAGTATTGACCTAATGTGTAAACTGATATGAAGTGTTTTGGTATGAACTGCATGTGAAAAAAATATTGAAAATCTAACCAATAAATAAGAAAATATTTCACAACTTAGCAATAGTTAAATATAAAAATAACTTACCTCACTAGCAATTTTGGTTAGGGTTTCTTCTGTGGCTTTTCCAGTCTGCTGGACCATCTTGTGTAAGAAACCATATTTGTTCTCTAGAAGAATGTGAGGATGGCCAAATTCCTATAAAATAGAAATGATACAATTTTAATTGACAATAAGAAACATTATTTATAATAAATCATTCCAAAAAAATTTTGTTAGGTCATTGCTAATGTATTTCCCAAAAAAAGAAATTTTATTTCAATTTAAGTACAAATTCTATACATTAAAATATATAATCAATCTTAAAGGCATAAGTTGAATGAAGTGGTGATAACAGATCTTAGTTTTTGAGGTTAAAAACACTTCACATCCTGATTTGATATCCTCTTTTCATATTAAAAGAAAAAAAACACAATCAGATAGAACATGAGGACAGGAAGGGCATCAGGGCTTTGTCAGAGAATTTCACTGCTACTAAGCATGAATAATGAGGAGCCTTGTCTTAGGTTATACATTTAGGACAGTAAGTTTTTTAAACGGCAAATTACTATAGAATTTGTAGCCCCTGTTTTGGACGATAATATTTGACTGGTTCCAAAGGGATTCTGACTAACAAACTTGAGTAACTCAACACTATTCACCTCTGAAGAGCGACCTGATCAAGGCTTATCTTGAAGGCTGTTGTTCTCAGAGGTGTTACGCATGAACCAAGACTACAGTGTTAAAATACACCACATTTATTTTTCAATACACAAATTTTCTCAGTAGATATCTTTGGACTTAGTCCTTCTTTCGCCTAAAGCCCTGACAGACCAAGCATGATTTTTTTTTTCTTCTCAAACATTTTCGGTAATATTTATAAAACAGTAGCCTGTTCCATAGGATTGTAAGAAAAATGATAGAATGTTTTTAGTTTTCTTAAAAAAAAAAAATCTTATAGTAATAAAATGAACAATTTCCCAGTAGGATCAGTAAATTAATACATACCACCATGGTTCCAGCATCCATAACCAGTATTTTGTCTGAATCCATTACTGTATTCAATCTGTGAGCTATTGTTAATACAGTACAATTAGCAAACTTTGACCTTATTGTTTGTTGAATCAATGAATCAGTCCTACAAGATACAAGTATAATTTATAGTAGTTACAATAATAATAAAATCAGTATTGTACATAAAAATAAATATAAACCTTTTTTCTTCATAAATAAAGAAATTTTTATTAAGAAAATTGGAGATTACAAAATAAATTACCATAATTTGAGAAAAAATTAAAATAAATGTTATTTTAAAAATCTGAAACGAAAAACTTACTGAGGATCTACATTAGCAGTAGCTTCATCTAAAACCAAAATCCTGTTGTTCCTAATGATGGCACGAGCAAGGCATATTAACTGCCTCTGGCCGACGCTCATATTTGAACCTCCTTCTGATATTTGGGTATGAAGGCCACCAGGCAGCTCCTTTACTACTTCTCTTAATTCAACCTAAAAAGGAAAATAAGCAATAAAAAATTAAAGAAGTTGATCGGGAGGAGGGGTTGCAGTTCATGAATAAAACAAACTAATGAGAGCAAAACTATTTTTAAATTTTATTTTAGGCTGCCATCTGGATGAGAACTTAATTAAGCAAGCAAATCATGTTTGAGCATAAGTAACTATCTTTACTTGAAGAAGTTTGTCGGGGGGGTGCGGTCAGCAAAGAACAACATAAATAAACAAAACCATATTTATTTTTTTTTTTTTAAGCCGACGTTTCGACCTGAGTTTCAGGTCTTCATCAGGGGTTGTGGCGTAGAGGAGGGAAGATTAGTACTGGCTTCCCAGAAGATTATCTTCCCTCCTCTACGCCACAACCCCTGATGAAGACCTGAAACTCAGGTCGAAACGTCGGCATAAAAAAAATAAATATGGTTTTGTTTATTTATGTTGTTCTTTGCTGACCGCACCCCCCAACAAACTTCTTCAAGCATTAATCTACGGTCAACTATCTACACCTCAATAACTACCTTTAGAGGAAACACCGTGGAGGCTTCTACAGGTGTTTCCCCACTCGACAAACATTGTTTGCCATTTTCTAGATGTGGACATTGTCCATAAAAACATCTCAGCAAGCATGTCCAAAAACATGTTGACATCGCTGTGCGGTAAGATTACGTATAAGTTGAAGCTTAAACTTTAAAATTTTTAATTTCAATAGGAATATCTAAATTTAATCTTCCCTTTATCTTGAAAATAGAAGAAACTGTTAATACATCACAATAAAATTTCAGCCGATTAATTTATGGTTGCTTAGTGCAAAGCCATGCGATCTCCTTAGAAAATGCAATGATTTAATTATTGGATGCTTTCTTATATATGTTGACTAGAAAAACAATATTTCTTTTGTTAGAGACAGATCGAGATGAGTGGGACTCCAAAAAACGGTCTAAAAAGCTTTCAATAAGTTTAAAAAATCTGGTGCAGTGCGCACGTCTCACAACTTTCAATTACAACTCTACTCACGTTCCCAAGTTTTGTGTATATTAGGGGGCTTATGTTGAATGCATCACCGTAGTTATGATTTTTGAAAAAATCTTAAGACCAGGGGAGGCAAAAATTATGAACAAAAAATTTGTATTCTTCTGCTGCTATATAAACTTTTATAGAACAGTTTCCCAAGAAGAGAACAATGAATATAAATTTGATGTAAACTTGAATTAAAAATTTTACATGATCACAATAGTTTCTCTTACTTTATATTCAACATATATATAAAGAAAATGAATAAAAAATTAATTATCATAAAGCATTAAATAAATTTATGAAAAGATTATATATTTTACACATTGCTGGATGAACTTCTGTCTGTTTTTGTGTTTACAAAGTCATCATTAATTTTGGCAATATACGGAATATATATTGATTAAATCAAAATAAAAAAATTACTGTGGGGCCACCATTCCATAAGATAAAGCTGATTTATAGCACCAGCATCAGCTTTAATTCCCTTCGCCCCCACTGCCATATAAATTTTGTACTCAACCTATCAGTCTGATAAAAAAGTAGTATGATAGTTATGGTGCATGCATAAACCCAACCCAATGAAGGGTAAAGTATCGCTATATTTGATTGTTTTGAAAGTTCCACTTCAAACCGAACAATGTTTGCCGGTGACCACTAACAACCACTCTTTACCTACAATTTTTAAATAAAACAGAAGTAACTAATACCTCGTCCAGAGCATTCCAAAGGACATCATCAGAATATTCATCAAATGGGTCAAGGTTCTTTCTTAATCTTCCAGAGAAAAGAACAGGTTCTTGCGGTATGATTGAAATTTTAGATCTAAGCTCATGCAATCCAAGAGTTGAAGTTTCAATATCATCTACTGTAATTTCTCCATCAACTTCGGCAAGACGGAAGAGAGCAGAAATCAGTGAAGATTTTCCAGCTCCTGTTCTTCCAACAATTCCAACCTTTTCAAAGAAACAGACAAAATACAATAATGAAACTTAAAATACAAATGAGATATAATTTTAAGAGATTAATTATATAAGAATTGTTAGTTAAGAGTAAAAAAAAGTTATATTATTGAAGAGTAAAACAAAACAATTAATTCATGTAATTATATAAAAGCAAAAATTCAAATTGTAAAAGCTATATATATTACTAATGTTTTAAGATTCAACTAATGAAGTATAAGATCAAAATATCAAATCAATAACCCACTCTACTTATTCCTTTACATCCCGACTGACTATTTAAGTTGGATTATAAACAACTCACTATATACAAAAAATACTCATATAATTAAAGAATCAGATCACAAAAATTATTTTATTAGATAACTATAAGAGAATATTTAGAGATTATTGTAGTCATTGGCAGTACGAAATATATAATGAGCATTGTTTTTGTTTGTGAAGGATTCATTGATAATAGCTTTAGTGAAAACCAAAAAAAGAAAGGCCTCCAAGAAGAGACTAATAAATATATGAGAACATATTTGGGACATTTGAGTCTATATGCTAAGTTATTAGCAGTAAACTATGAATGAATGAAAAAAAGTTTGATTGAGGAAAAATAACACCTTAAATAATTTAAAATAAATTCAAAAGTAAGTGTTTTTTTTTTTTTAGAAAAAATTAAACTAAATATATTTTCAAAAATCTGGTGGGTGCATCGTAACACTCTCATTTAGTACTATACTTTTAGATGAAATTAATCCCAGCCCATTTCAAAACACTTATTTTTTAATTATTCGCAATGAAAAAACTTGCCCCTACAATATATTTGATTAATAGTTAACGAAAATTAAAACTTGACTATTATCACAACTACCATAGAAAGATGAAAATATTTATTTTTTCCTTCAGTTAATCATCAAATTCTTTCATATTTTATGTTTATCCATAGTTTATTACTATTTACAAAGGTTAATTTTTCCGAATAAACATAATTAAAGATTAGACATTTAAGCCCAGGTAATCAATTTTACTAAAGATAAAACCTAGCTTATTTTAAATAAGCTGATTAAAGGTCTGTTATAAGTTGGTATGACAGCAAGGTAAGACTTAATATGACTCTGGAATTTATTTGGAAGGAGTAAACATATACTGCCATTCTGTAGAAAGGGGGGATATAAATTAGAGAAGTATCTACTTTTCTACTCCAGATGGTGTTCCTGGAATGTATAGGAGACTCAAACTGAAAATTTCCAAAAAAAAATAGGGATAGTGTTAATATTATTAGGTGAATAAATGGAGCTACAAAGTACTGAATGCAGAAGAAAGATAGAATAAACAGCACGGAGCGGTGATATGAGTGTTCCTTGGAGATAAAAAATAAATATGAATATATAATTCATTAAAAATTCCAATTTGTCAAGATTTTCTGTTATATAACATCAAAGCTAAATGCTAAAAAAAGAATGGAGATGATCACAAAATTATCAAAATGTAACTTTACCTTCTGTTGTGGCAATATAACAAAGTTCAAGTTCTTCAAAACCCACGGTTCAGCTGCACTGTAACGAAGATGGACGTCGGAAAATTCTATTCTTCCTTTTTCAGGCCATGTAGCCCTTGGCTTCTTATCTATAAATATATATAATACATATAATAAAAATTCAACATTTAAAACTTGAACCAGTTCAAATCAGAGAACATAATACATAATAGTAACCTATCTATCATTAACATAGACATAAATTTTTTAATGATAGTAATAAGGTAATAATAAATTTTTACCAGGTGGTGACTCCAACGGAGGTTCCATTTCTATATCTGAGTACTCAAGAACTCTTTCCACTGATGTCATTTGGTTTTCTAATTCCGCTGATTGTCTCATACCCCATTGGAACATCCCAGTGAGACCAATAGCTTGTGATATCGCTAGACCAACATTTCCTCCAAAATTTTCTGTAAGGTATAATATAAAGTCACTATTATAATGGAATTAGTATTCCTTATTTAACTTAAGCTGAATAGATAATATTTTTATGGGAGACATGGAGATTTAAATAAAAATAATAAACAAGTATGTATCTTCAAAATTTTTTGTATTGTCCAATTTCAAAACAAGAAATTTATGTTAAATGTTATAACCAATTCTATGAGTATTAAATAAATAACAGCTACTGAGAGGTGAAAAAAATCATGAGATACGAAAACTATTTAAGTACCTTCAATTCAATAAGAAATATTAACGAGGTAACATTTTTCCCAATTTTCATTTTTAAAATATTTCAAATAAAACATTTTCTTAAGAGCTCAGGCAATAGTATGTTATCAATGAAACTCAGTTGACTACCAAGTCATATTTAGATCAACATACAACATGGAGTACTGTTGATAGCATATTTTTATAAAAAAAAAAAAAAAAAATAATTAATTCACTTCAAAAACAATAATTGAATGGCAACTCAGCTTTTTCGATAAATTTTCTTACAACGTGAATTACTCTTCCCATCTTTAGCAGTTGAATAGAACTTAATGTAATAATTAAACAATAATACCTAGAGTTGCCAAATGATTTTTTGTAGCTCATGACTGTTGTATCTTCACTAACTTTAAACATAAATGAAAATTTTAATTTTTAAAGATTTCATTAATAGAAACTCTCAAAATCTCAGAGTAATGATGAAATCTTGATTTTAGAATATGAAAAATATTTTGTGTCAAGACAAAAAACCTTGTGTGATGCATGCGGTGCAATGCATGCATCACACAACTTTCACTTACTAACCTACATGTAGACCCCAACTTTCATTTACTAACCAACAAATAGTCCCCAAGATTAGTGGACTTGTGTTGAACTTAACACCATAGTTGTGATTTTCAAAAGAACTTGTATTTTAGGGTTTCTCGGGGTGGTAATAACAAATATAAACTTTACATTTGAAAAATACAACAGTTTAACAAAAGATAATGAAGCGTCATGCAATTGGGAAAGATTAGGCTGTTTTGGCTTTTCTCGTTCAAATCGAATGTATCTATTTTTTTTCTCCTTTAGTTATTCATAAAAATTAATAATATTATGTATTTATACAATTTTTATTAATGCTATTAATCATAATGTGTTTTTTTCCAAATAAACAAAATTAAAGATACCCTGAAGGAATATTTGATGAAAATTCGGCATTTAAGCCCTGTTAGACTATTTCAATGAGGATAAAACCTAACTAGTAATAAAAACACTTAATTGCTCATGAATGCACAGAGTTTAATCTAAGGATTTTGAGCTGCTTTGGAGGAAATTGTAAGAATATGAAAAATCGATTCTATTAAGTGGCACTTAAGGTCGGTCAATTTTTAGCAGAAAAAGCAGCTGTCATATTCCAGGCATATATCTGTATAAAATATGTAACTTTTCGTTTTTGAGCCAAGCTGTTCTCACACACACAAACCATTTTGCCAAAACTTTGTTATTCAAAAGCTCGAATTCAAAATTTTGCATGATGCCAATACTTTCTCTTACTTTATTGTCTATATAAAGGAGGTCAATGAAAGTAAAAATAACTTACCTCCTCCTAAAACCAGGAAACTAAGAGTCACCATTCCTATATAAACTAAGCAGACCATGTCCAACCAGAATCCAAAAGCTCTGCTCGATGCGATGAATAAGTACCAAGCAGAAGAATGAAGATCCTATAGAAAAATAAAAGTAATAGTAATAGTTAAATTTGAATTATATTCTCAATGAGAATAGTGTAGTGGCCTCAATAGCAAGGCCAGTAGTTTAATGAAAGCTTGAGGTTGAGGCTGAGCTTGAGGTTGAGACAATTTTTATGAAAATATATTCCAAGTGAAATACTTCAATAAACTGGGATACATTTTAATTTAATTTTCATAATTATTTTTTCTTTAACAAATCTTTTTTTTTATTAAAAAAAATTGTGAACTGCCTTGAAATTCCCTCAATTTTTTTCTTAATTAACTCAGAGTAATTTGACTCTTACGAATTAAAATTTGCATTTTTTCCAGAACTTATTCTTAGTAAGGATTTCTTAGCAGGATTCAGTACAGTTTTTTTTAAAGCCAGCATAAATTACCTGATGGTTATCGAATTCTTCCCTTAAAACTCTTTCTGCTTTAAAAGCTCGAATCGTAGTTAGACCCTGTATTGAAGCATTCAAATGACTGAATACAGGACTTCTTGCTATAATTAAAGCAAATGATTTATTAGAGAAAAATATACTTAAAAAAAATTTAAATATCATAGAAACACTATAAAATAAAACACTTACAGACTCCTTCCAACCTTTTTACACTTCGGGAAGTGGATAAATAGAAGTTTCGAAGAAAATAAAAAATTAATCCGGCTCCAAAAGTGGGAACGAGGAGATAAGGATTGACAGATGCTACTACAATAATAATGCCCATCAGAGTAATACCAATCTAAAAAGTGAATATATTATAAAATCACCTCAATACAATACTTTATACATAATAAAAGGAACTTCAAAAAAACTCATGAATTCTTAAATGACTATAAAAATGCTACTTACTTGCATCACGTCCATCATGCAAGACGGTAAGAGTTCATCAATAGCTCCCATGTCTTTAGAAAATCTGTTCAATATCCTTCCTGTAACAATTCATTAATTATTTCAATTTAATCAACATTATTTTCTCATTAAGAATGATTGTAGTTCTAAATTTCATTTATGAATTTTAAAAATAAAATAATATAAAAGGAAACAATTTGCCAAAGACATTGACAAGTTTGTAATTGTTACATCACATGATATGAATCAAAGTAAGTTATTTTAGCTAATATAAAAGATACATTTTTATTAGAACCCTAGACTATTGCCAGGTTGTAATAATAATCATGACAGTAAGTGCGACTCCAATTGTCATATCTTCAAATAGTCTAATCTTGGAAAGCAGAAGAGAGAAAATCGTCTGTATACTTTGGCGTGAATACAGGAAATTTGAAATTGGCTCAAATGTGTGAAGTGCTTGACACTTTCAGAATTAGCAGACAACTTTTAGATAAGTAAAATTATATATATTTCCTTTAGACCAGGATGTAGATATTACTTCAGAAATTTAAGAAACATAAACAATAATAATAATTTTCTATTGATTCTGGTTTCATAAGAAATAAGATCAAAATAATTAACACAGAAAAAAAATGAAACAATGAGAAATCATAACAAATTAATTTTTAAGCCTTTAAATAGAAACAAAGTCCTAATATGATTAAATTATTCCAAATATATAAGTAATAATAAAATAATGAAATCAATACTAATTAAAAAGTACAAATAATGAGTTAATACATCAGTATTTATTGCAACTAAGAAATATCAATTTCAATTCTTTTGGAACTAGATGGACAGGAAATGACTGAAAGGTGGGATTTGAAGGTACTGGAGTGTGGAAGGTACTGGAGCAATGGATGAAAGTAAGAATGAAATTATATTGGAAAGTGGATCTGATAAAGAAAGATCATTCAAAACTATGGTTTGGTGGGCTGTTGTATATGAATCTGAAGAAAGAGAACGGGTATTGCAAGAATAAACTTGAACTTCACTTTAATATGATATAATAAGATTTGAATTTAAGGAGATCAGACATATATGATGGATAGCAGGATCAGATAACATGATAGTAAGGATGCCAGGAAATAATAATAAAAGGTAGGAAGTTACTTCAACTCATCATCAAATCAGGAGGCAAAGGCACCCTTAGAGATATTAAAGATGAATTATATAAAGAAATTTTTTAACACATTTTAGTTTTTCTTAGATACACCTTGATCCCCAGACACACATCCATGTATTTATAATAGAAACATAATTACATTTTATACAATCTAGAATTAAAATAACTTAATATAAAATATATAACTCACCAGAAGTATTATTGTTGAAGAACCACATAGTAGCTCTTGTTATCGATTCAAACATCCTGTTGTGAAGGTTAATTGAAGCCTGCATGCAACTGTAGAAAAAGTAAAACGATCTGAAAATGGTCACAATTATTGTAGCTACAGTTATTCCGGTAAATACATGAATGCATGTTTCTCTTGAGACAACAAAAACATAAGGAATTTCATTCATATAGGTGACTGTATCATTGAGGACATTGGTGATGTTGTTGGTTATATTGGCTCTTAGAGCGGAAGTAGCATTCATAAAGTTTGAGTCACCAATTTCTGGACCATAAAAATGTTCTTCCAAGTTCACCCTAAAAAAAAAAAAAATGTATAAACAAAACTTATCATAATAATGAAAAAAAATATAAAATAATAACTGATGAGAAATTATTATTGATGATAATACAGATGAGCCAATTATGTATGGTACTCTATAATGATTAGTGGTGGTAAATGATAAAAGACTCAATACACCTTCTAAAAACATTCTCAATATTTAGCCTTATCATGTTATTGTAACTTTTGTCTTTTTTCAGACAGTTTAGTCCCATCACCACCAGTTTCCAACTCATTATTGCTGTGGAAGATTATTTTCAAATTTTCTACAGTGTATTGTGCCTCAAATACAAAAATGGTGTCGACCTCTGGTTGAGAAGTTTACAATTCCTTCTTTATTGTTCATTAACTAAATTTATTATCCTTGTATATTATGTAAATACTGGTTTAAAAAAAATTGAATAGAATCATTTCATATCAGGCAAGAAAATTACATATTTCCATCTGTATCCCACAGGAGAATCAACAATTCGATTGATTGTATGATTGGTTTTGTTTGGGTCAATTTAGAAGTTGATTAAATCACATTATTAATAATAAAAAAATCATGATGTACTAAACATTATTAAAATAGTAAAATTTTGCAAATGTATTTATCAGTTGATGTCAATTTTTTTTTAAAATAATTATAAACCAAATTATTTATACATCAAATAAAAATGTATCTTTTAATGTTTCTTTTTAGTTTTGCATGTCAAGATCAAGAGAAGTTGAGAGAAGTTCGCAAGGTAAAATAAGGTCTACTGAAAGTCATTCTTGGTGCTTTACTCCATACCGTTCAATGGTACTGCAAAATTTCTTCCAATATTAAATAAAAGGAACTTCTTCTTTCTCTTCCTCCTTAGTTTAGTGCCTTTCAGCGTGAAAGTACCTCTGTCCAAGCAAACCAAGCCCCTCGATCCCGAGCCAGTACCCTCATGGCATCCCAGTTAAATAAAAGGAACAAAAAATTATAATCTAACCCATTTTATAAATTCTTTACCAAACAATTTCATACCTTGTATATGTTATAAAGGTTTGGTAACAATAGCCAACATTAAACAAAACACAGCTTGTGTGTTTTATATTGACAGCCATTACCTACATGGTTCAAAATACAACACTTTAATATTCAATAATTTTAAAAAGGAAATAATTCCAATAACAAACCAATAAGTGATCCAGTAATCCCCACCACTAGCAAGAGCCTGAGAAAAAATACACATAAAGAGTAGGAAGAGACCTTGGCAGCATCCACCTCCGGCAGAAATATAGGCTCTGTAGACTCTTCCGCTAACTGAACCTTTAGTTTGGGTTTCGGCCACCTCTACTGGAAAATCTGTGTTTATTTCATCAAAGCAAGACGATGTCATACTCTGGAAATAAAAAGATGAACACACTTAAATTAAAACTTTATAAATTAATTATATTTTTAAAGATTCTTGACATTTATGTTTAATATAACGATTAAGAAGTAGTCAGGATAAATATTTGAGTGAAAAATAATAGGAGTTTAGCGAGTCTCTTTCCAAGCAGGAAAAAATGGTCAAGTATGGTTGTGACAAGGTAGAATGATGCATTTTGATCATTCCAAAAGCAAGAATCCTGCTTTAGGTAGTTCAACAAAGTCAATATTGCTACTAATTTAAAATATAATTATAAAGCTGACTTAATTTTAAGCAGGGTTTCCACGATGACACTGATTGTGGTATTAATAGTGATAGTGAAAGCTGCCATACAATCAGGATCACCTTGATAGATGGTAATGGGTAATACTATCAACAATCTCTACATGTGCAACAAACTTACAGTCCTTGGACTTGGAAAATTATACCACGGAACCTCTGGTTTAAAGAACTGTCAAATACAATCGTATCAGCAGTTTTGTATGGGATAGAGCACAATTCACAAGGCTACTCATGATAAATCTCCCAGTACATCACAAATATCAATATTTAAAGGCACTATTCTATAATGTACATTTATATACCACATCATATAAGGATTTTCTTGTACAACAACTGTTATCACAATAACATTTCTACATCTACTGTCATTCCTCTTGTATACACTAAATGCCTGCAATAATTAAAATTATTTTTTTAATTGGGCTATTCTTGATACATCTTCTATGTACAATGTACTATACTAAAAATATAGTGTTCTGTCATTACATTTTTACTATGTTATTGTCTTTTATATGATTTAGTAAATATGTGACTTTAAAAACTGTTATTCCCAGTTACCTTTTTATTATAATTATTATTTGTATACAAAGTTTTCTTTTTTTTTAAATGAATATTTGAATAAAATAGAATTAAACACCAAAAACTTGGCATAAGAGGGATACATAGTGTATTGACTATTTGATTATTTGTGGAAAAGGGAAGGAGATTGAATGAAAGGAAAGCTAAAATTGGAGGCGATGGTCGCACCCCCGATGTGAATGTTTGATGACCTTGTGCCTGTCACCATCAGATCTATCTTTCACTGTTATCAATCTGGTACTGTCAAATTCCATGGTTATAAATCAGATATTTTGTATAATTCAATTCAATATTTTTTATAATTCTAAATTTATTAGTATACTATTTCTTTTCAATTTTATGTTTCTCTAAGTAATGGTTATCTTTATTTGTTCTATAGCCCTGATAAAGACCTGAAACTCAGGTCAAAAAGTCAGCATAAATAAATAATTTTTTGTTTATTTATGTTTTTTTTCTGACCACATCCCTGATCATCTTCTCCAATTAGTATCTATGGCCAACTATCTACACCTCATTATGGAAAGCTAAAATACTTTTGGGAGGAGCAACGAACAAAGTAATTGCTTTCATTTTACTTAAATGCATCTTGTGACAGGCACAAGGTCATGAAACATTCAGGTGGCACTAAACGGAGCACTTGAATTGAAGAACAACCAAAGTGACTGAGCCAATGTTGTTGGCTGTTCCAGCACTCCTAGCCTATAATGAAATATACCTGATACTGTTATTAAGAGGTATCAAAGACAAAGTATCAGTTAATACATTCCGACCCACCTCTAGTTTAAGCTCAGCATGAAATTTTGTTAAGTGTTAATGAAAGTTCAATGAGGAGTATTTAGGGATTTGGTATGTTATAATGATAAATAAAAATAAAATTATAAATAATACGGTAATTTTTATTTTATTTATCAATTTTTATTATTATAAATAATAAATTAAATAAAAATTATAAATATATGGTTAAAATTTACGAAGTTTAAAAGTAAAAAATTGTATTGAAGATAGAAACAAACCTGAATAGATGATTGCCTGCTTCCAAGTGTTCGAATTATAGGTGTTTCTTCTACTACTTCCTTATGTTCTTTTTCAGACATTAACTTGGTAAAATCAAGTCCTGATTTCTGAAGTGTCTCATTTGAACCAATTGCTGAAACAGTCCCCTATAAATAATATTTTATTAATGATACATTAACACAATAAATTTATGATATAACTTGATTAAGAAGATTTATTTTGAACTAAATTTCATATAAAAAAAAATAAAATAAATAATTCCTACATTTTCAAGTAATACAATTTGATCTACACTGTCCAGGTATTGCAACTGGTGAGTGATAAGAATGACTGTCTTCTTCTTTAAGTAACCTGAAATAAACAAAAGTAAGAAAATTTAACAGTTATATAAATAAATAAAGTTGTAAGGTATCACAGTTTAAGTGATAATATATTAATGCAGTAATACTAACAAACCTTGAATACAATCTTCAAATAAATGTTTTCCTACATGGGTATCAACAGCTGATAAAGGATCATCCAAAAGATAGACATCGGCTTCTTTATAAACAGCTCTGAAATCAGTAAATAAACAAATTTTATATTAATTAACTCATCAGAATTTAATAATTACTTATATATAAAATACTAATCAAAAGAAAATCAAATAATAAGAGTTACAAACCTGGCAAGGTTGATTCTCGCTCGTTGGCCCCCACTTAATGAAACCCCTCTTTCTCCCACAATAGTCTTATCACCATATGGAAGCAGTTCAAAATCAGTCCGAAGGGAACAGACCTTCACAACTTGTCTATATCTGTCACGATTGTATTCTAGACCAAAAAGAATATTCTGACGTACACTCCCATGGAAAAGCCATGGCTCTTGAGAAGCATAAGATAGTTGACCGTTAACTTGTATCGATCCACTTGTGAGGTTCAATTCCCTTAAAATAGCATGGAAAAGTGATGTCTAAAAACAAAAAATGCAGAAAAAAGCTTGTCTGACTTCTTAATTTGTAAACGTGTTAACAACTCACTTCATAATATATCTACATTCACTGAATAAAAAAGTTCATAATGAAAAAAAATGCTATCAAAGGAATAGCATTTAATTGCAAGTATACTCTCTTAATCCTTATCATTTTTTTTTGCTTGAGAAAAAAAAGGATTGGAAAATATGTTTACTAGGTTCAATAAAGACATTGAGCAGTTATCTACCAAAGGTAATATATTCACTGAAGGGAAGTAAAATTTATTTGACAAATTAAAATTCTACATTAAAAATTTATTCAGTTCATTTGAAATTTTAAATTTTCCTCTGTCAAATAGTTGCTATTAAAAATTTAACATATTAGATGAGATTTTGTCATAATAATTTTTAATTAATAACTCATCAAAAGTGAATATACTCGTATTGACTTTGATAGATAACTCCTTATTTAATTTGAATAAAATATAGCAAATTGTGGCTGTATTTAAAAACAAATATTTATGTAACTTAAGATAATACCAATTTATGACTTTATAAATATTCTCTAAAAAAGGTTAAATTGTGTTTGGAAAGATTTTTAAGGTATTTTCTTGAATCTTTTAATTCTGAGGGGGAAAAAATCAGTATAGGTAGATGTAACTTTTTTTTGTCTGTTTTCATTTAGTTTTTGAACTTTTTATTTTACATTATTTTAAACAAAAACAATTCTAAAACCTCAAAATGTAATTCCCTCACAGTGCCCAAAGCTGATTTTCAAGCCTTTGTTTCTTAACAACTTAGGCAAGTATCCTATTACTATTTAAATTGTAATTTTCTTTAATATTAAGAACTGTAATCAGAAATCTTTAAACTAATATTATTGCACTTAAAAGGAGTGTCTAGAAGTTATATTTAATTCCCTCACCTTCGTAGAGATTGATGTATTTTTAGTAATGATCGTAGAGATAATGTGAAAAAATAAACAAAACCTTTTCCCTTTCCACTGTCATCAATGTTTGTAACCTGCTTTTTTACCAGAGCATTTACTCAGCACAAGGCTGCCAATGTGTTGATAAAAGACTGAAGGGGATGTAGTCGTTTTATTTGAAAGAATTCCCTCACTCAATTTTACTAGGCAAGTTTTTAAAGATTTTTTTTATAAACTTTAGTCTTCTATGTGTTCTGTTTTTTCTTTCAAGTAATTACTCAAACTACAGAGTGATAACAAGTTAAAATGTATGAATTTAGGGGAGTTAAACATTATACTTTTAGATTAAATAAATGCTTTGTACTAACTTAATCCCCTTATTCATATCTGAATTAATGATTTCATTCCCTTAGTTACAAATATCTTTACTTTTTTCAAATTAAATATGTAATGATCATGAAGAGCAGCTGGGATAGGAGTTGAATTTCATTCAAAATTAACAAAAGATTTTTTGATATATTAGGAAACGTTATTTAGACAATCAATTGTGAAAAAAATCTCATATTTGACCTTTTTTGAAGAATTGCTCATTTCATTCTATCGGATAGATCTAACCTTATCTTATGGCCAAATAAAAAAATTCCTATAGTAAAAAAATAAGTCTCTGCCCCATTTATAGAGGCCTATATATAGTAAGGATATAAAAAAAGTTAAAATATTGATAATTTTAAAAGTTAAAATTTAAATAGAGAACAATAATCTAATTATTTTGGGATTAAAGGACCATAATTTTTAGTAAACAAATTAGATTAATTTAAATAATTTTATAAAAATATAATTCAGTAAGTAGTCCCAAAATAAATAAATGAAATAAGAATTTTAATTCTAAAAAAGGAGTTTTCTTACTGATGAGTTTTTATGAAAAATTATGTTCAATAATTGCTAATAAAATTAATTCTAACTAAACTTAATCTTGATCACATCATTATTTTTAAACTAAAACAAATGTAAAAAATTGAATAAGCTATACCTTCCCAGATCCGACGGGCCCAATGATAGCTGTCAACACTCCGGGAACTACATCAAATGTAATGTTGGTGAGTGTATTTTCATGTGAGCTTTCCACCCATTTAGCAGTCGCATTCTTAATAAAAATACCAGGTTTGTCTGTTTTTCCAGTGTAATGAACAGCCGTAATGGGATCTTTCTTTTCATCGTTAATGAGCTGAATTCCATTATTTTCCAAATCAACTTTTCCATTTACTTTAAATAAATGTTTTGGCTTCTTCAGATGAGGGTCATTGATCATTAAAAATGCCTGTTCAGAGAATTAGAGTTAGATTTTTTTTTTTGATTTTTCTAATTCAAACAAAATTAAAGTTTACAATCATTAATTAAGTACTTCGTAAAGAAGATCCAATTTGAAAAATAGATTTTTATACAAGTAAAATAGGTTTCAATTAAATCAAATAATTGGTAGACAAAATTTAAATAAATACACAAAAAAATATATAAAGTAAGAAAGTAATAATTAAATATTGAAGCAGAGCTCTTGGACATGATCATGCGTGTAACGGCACATTAAAACTGAGAATGGTTTCTAACTGCTCTCTATGCACGGATCTGAATAATGACAATTTTCAATTTTTCTATATATGAAATTATTTTCAAGAAATCTTGAAGTTTGATATTTAGCTATTTAACAGTACCATCATTATAGAAACTAAGAAACAGAAATAATTAAGTTGTAATGAAATAAAAGTGAGGATACCTACTTTAATCCTTTTGATTGATATAAGGCCTTCAGCAACTTGGGTGATTCCTTGTGGAAAGAATACAGTCATTGTCTGTCTTAAAGTGCTATAGAAAGATGTCAAAACGAATACCTATAACATTATAGAAATGAGAATGGCTTAATATAATGCTATCATTGAAGAATAGATCTGAACTAGGAGAAAAATAAGTACCTTTTCGGCATCGATTCTGTTACCAAGAAGAACGTATGATAAAATTGTGAAGAAGATTGCAGTTCTAGCATGAAATATAATAAAAGACAGCATGATTCCTTTTATATAGGAAGATTTCGTGATCTCCTTTATTTCCTTTCTGAAAGTTAAGCATTACCATTTATTTTATTAATACTATTCTTTTAATATTGGTTTAACATATAACAAGAAATGTATGTAAAATCTGTTATTTATTAGAAGATATATTACGGGTATTCATGATCTTTAGTTTATCATATTAGAGTGTGTTAAATGGAGAAATATTTCCTTCTTTTAGCATATGAATTGATATAACATTTAACATGATTGAGAGTCTCTTAATAGGTATGCTAAATAGAGAATGACGTCATGCAACAGACCGGTTTTGTCTGCTGTCGTTTTGATAGGTTAGATGTTCATAGTTCGTGTTTTTTTGTGGACATTTTTAAAACTCTAATAAAGTAGCACAGCAGACATAAAATGCTATTTACCTTCTAGCAATTTCTACCAGGTGTGCAAAAGGTTTTTCCCAAGTATACATTTTAATCACTTGTATTCCTGATATTATTTCATTCATGAGCCTAACCCTTTCATCTGTTCGAGCAGCTGTTTTCAACCGCAAAGAAGATGCCCTTTTACCAAGCCAACCTAAAATACATGAAATGTAATAATAAAAAATATGAATATTTTAATACAGAATATTATTTATTTATATAATACATAAAGAGACATACCTTGAAAAGGAATAAACAGTAATAAAGAGATAAGGCCGAGTAAGGCAGCCAATTCCATTTTGGTCCACATCAAATAAGTTACAATACAAGTTTGAAGAGGTCCAATCCACAAAATATGAAGAAAAATGAAGGCAATATCAAATCGATTGACATCATTTGATAATAAGTTGACAACCTGCCCAGCAGTAGTTTGTCCTAGTGCAGTTTTACTCAATTTCAAGGACTGTAATGCAAGTTAAGGAGAAATGACTACTTCATTAGGATCTCAATTATTAATTTAAAGCATTAACAGCTAAATATATAAGTTAATTTGTGGAGTAAAATTATAATGAAACATAGTGAGTTCCGATACCTGATCGTACCACATGAATAATCAGTTACAGGGATAGTATTTTTATAATACGACAACACAAAAAAATTTAATAGAGAATAGTGAAGAACATTGATTTAGAAGTATAATGCTACTAGATGATTAATGATTATCTATTTCAAGACTGACCATGCAAAACCCTCCAAGCTTAAAACCGACATTGCCCATCAGGCCCAAAACGTGTTTTTAAAGTGTGATACACTGTAAAATGATCCTTTGAAACTCCTAACTTTTTTGAAGAAGGAATTAAAACTTATCAATTGGAAGAATAGTACAGGTAATTCTCAGTTTACAGGAAAGTTTTAGTCAATTAGAATGCTTACTCCCATACCTCATACTACTAGCCTGACTTTTTCACCTACTTCTGTAATGAGAAGAAACATTACTTCATAATATATTAAAAGATAATTTGGTCATTCATAATTCAATTTTACTCATAAAAGGTAACTTAACAATTCAGGATCATTTTGATTGTTAATTTTGCAAAACAATGTGTTAACCAAATTAATAATTCAAGATCATTTTGATTTTTAATTTTGCAAAACAATGAGTTAAGTTTATTTCCTTCCAAACATTGTTCTCTCATTTCAATGTCATTACCTAGCAAAAAAAAAAAAAAAAAAAAAAAAAACAATGCCTGAGATTAAGCCTTAAGATTATTGAGTAAAGGGTCACTAATTTCCAAATTTATCAACTATTAAACAAAATTCTATTTAAATTTGGTAAATTGAAAAAACTAATGACTTTTATCATATGATTAATTACTTTGATCATTAAGTACTTACGGTCTGTTTGAAATAAATGCATAACAAAAAACACACACAAACAAAAAAATACAAACATCTGTACCTTCCTGTAAATCAGAGAGCAGGCTGCTACCCTAACTTTCATTCCAGTATGCATTATAGCCATCATGTACGGATGCATCATAATTACTGTCAAACCGGAACAAGCGATTACACCAGCAGCATACATGTAAGCTTCTTCTTTTGACATAGTGGTACTAGAGAAATATCTAATAAGACCTCCAAGTAACAATGGTTGACCGACCCTAAAACAAATAAAAATTCATTTTTGAAATAAGCAAACAAAAAAAAGAGCCACCAAATAGGTACATCTTATCAGTGATCTGTAAGAAGAGATAATTCAACAAATGTGCCATTTTGATATTTTTTATCTTGGGTAATTTTACTGAAATGGTTATTTATGCTAATTATTAACTAAATAACTATGCGACACACAATCAGGAATGTTTAAGGTTCTAAAAAATATAAACATTTTGTAGAATTTTCATCCTTAGTCAACTTTCCAGACCAAGTAAAGTACAAAACACGCTCTTCTCAACATTTTTGGATTCATCTTTTTTTCTAACACCGATAATATATCTATCCCTCCTTTGTACTGCAATTTCTTTGTTTAATTTTTGTGTATTCTTACTGTTGGGGAATTCTTTGGATAACAAATATGCACTTAAGAAGAACTTAGCCCCTTTCACAACACGGTGGTGGTAATATGTAAAAACAAATATAATTCGATAAAAAAAAAAAGAAATTGAAATGAATCACTTAAGATTAGAAAAAACAAAACAATGAATGTCTCATATCATTGCTTTAACTAAACTACACTCAAAAGATAGATACAGCAAATTTAAAAATAAATTATTGTCACATGTACCTTAAAACAATCTCCGAAAAAAAAATGACTGTTCCATAGAGCATTAAACGCAAACCAAACATCTTGACTACCACACGTAACAAACTTGGTTCCTTCTTCTTAAGCTGGGCTTTAGCAACTTCTTCATCCCATAATCTGAAATAAAAATAAAATTATCTAATTAGGCCTAAGAATATTTTCAAAGTACAGCAACAACCATCAAATAGCTTATGAAGGTCAACCATGATCAAAGTTTTTTATAATCAAAACCAAAACTTACTTTTCTATCTGGTCACCGAGATATCCTGAGCTATGTTCCTTCAAGGGCTCAGGCAAATCCTCAACTGTCAAATCCCTACTGTGCCCCTCCCAGAACAGAGGCAACGTCCAACTAGAAACAAGCATCAATAATTCTCATTAAGGTTCTTAAAAACTAAAAGTGATTTAATCATAACTTAATGTGGAGACTGGTAATAAATTTGTGATTGAAGTCTATGACTTGAAGCGAATACCAGAATGTTGAATTCATGTACTACTGCCTATCTCTAAGTTTATTTTGGGACAAAATTCCTCAAAAAATAATCACATTGTTAAGCATTACATAGATAAATATTTGGAAAATGTTCACAGGTCGATTATCAGGTAACAATTTTTATAACAGAAATATATAATGTTTACATCAGTCTGATGATTTGTTTATGAAGTTGGTGAAAGAATAAGTGGCGACCACAGGAAAATGTTGAAGGGGATTTACAAATAATGATGAGTAAAAAATCCCAAATGGAGATAGCACAAATGACAAAGTCTTCATTGAAGAAAGAAGTACAATAATGTTGTGGTAGTTTTTTGAAAAATATTTGAAGAAAAGGTTATTAGTACATGTTGATCCATAGATGTGGAAATAGAGGAGAAATAATAAAGGAAATAAAAGCTGATATTGTTTTATATTAAATTCCTAAAACATGCTTTATGTTTACCTGAAGGTGAGGGCAGAGATAATACTAGCTGCGGCACGGGGATTTCCTTTCTTCCCTGTTTTATCCTTGTCTGACTCCATAACTTATCCATGCATGAGCCTTTCTCCTCAATATTTCTAAAAGAAAAAAAATAAATAATATAAAATAAATAATTATTAGAGGAAAATTCCATATTGAATCAACTCTATCTGAGAAATAAAATTTGTTGGAACCAAGAGGCCATAAACCCCTTCATTCTTGTTCATTAACTAATTTACAATATATGTTTTTTATATGTAACATTTTTACTCCATAAAAATCTCTGATATTAATATTTCAATCATAAAAGAGCTTCTTTACTAAAACCTTTTTAAATATGATGGCTCAAAAAGAACATAAACATCACATAATAATAATAAGAGATTGATGACCTAATATTTTATTTTATTTTTTTTTTTTGTATTGCTTTTGATAACGCTCAATCCTTGATAATGCAAATATTTTGTAACTAAAAACCATATGCAATCAATCTGATAAGAATGCCCATAACTTGTTAACTCTGATTGCAACTCTGTAATATTTTATGTAAATAATAATAAAAAAACAAAACAATGTTAAGCTAATGGTATTAAAGGAGATAGGGAGAATCACAATCTAGATGTAGGAGCTTAGGATCATTAGGTGAGGCGATATCATATCATCTTGACTAGAAAGAGATAATATCAAATCTGGTAGCTTCTACTGTCTTTGTTTGATACTGTTGTCAGTTTGTGCCAGTCAGAAAGTAATAAAAAAAGTCAAGACATTTTTTTTACATATCAAATACACAACAAAAGAAATAGTGCAAAACTAAATGATTATCAGCTAACTTTTCTAGTGGAAATGTTATTATTTTGAAACACAATGCAGCCATTAATTTTTAAAGCCACATAAATCAACAGTGCTGTAGTATTACAGACAATTTATGATTCATGTTCACAAGATGAGAAAAATAACAAGTAAATTAGTCTTTTTTAAATTAATACAGTGGAACCTCTTTATGACAAGGTTCCAATGGCGGTACCAGGAATGCTCTGGGGGGGAGAGTGCACCTCTGTGTCAGGTGAATTCCCATATCTTGATATAAATAAATATAGTTTAAATAACTAAAATTTTGCAATACAATATGTTTTATAATAAAAGACTCTGTTGTATTTATATGTAATAGAAACAGGTTTTCAAAAAAAAAAAAAAATTGTTATCTTCTAGAGGGAGGGGAAGACAATAATGCATGATCTGGATAATCTAGTCTAGTCCATGTTCCAATCTCTAGTCAGTCTTAAAATAAAATGAGACGCATTTTAGAAGAAAAAGTGATCTAAAGAATGGTCCTGAAATATTTGACCTACAACACCTACCCCTAACAAGCGCTTTCCACAATCGATATCTTGCATAGAAGAGAACTTTTGATTTTTATAGTATTTTTACCAAAGGAGAGGAGGGAGGGTGGTCGGATTAATACAACTATACAATACCCGATTCGTTAGTCCCCCCAACCAATCAATATTAATAAATCAATGACGTAATATATTATATTCCAACGTATATTTTTTATGAAATGATAAAAAAAAAAACAGGTTTGTGGGTATCACTTTCGTTTATAGGTAACATAAGTAAAAGTCCTTTGTAATTTCGGGGAGGGCGCGGACCCCTGGGATTCTTTGGCTACGTCACTAACCTTGTACATCGACAAAAAAACAATTTTTTTTTGTACTAAGTTATTTATGAGTTACTATTGTTGATTGTCGTTTCTAAGAAAGGATGGAGGTGCTTTAATAATAATTAAAAAAGAATGTCAAAAAATTAATAGAAACCAATCGATGATTTAAAAAAAAAAAAAGGTAAATTTTTCTTTCATACTTTGCTCAGTAACCAACAGGATTAACGGATGTTATACAAGTATTCCATTGCCTTGAAGAATAACAGTTTTCTTCATTCATTCCTTGGGCAACTGATTATTTTAAGTCAAGTGTAAAATGAACTGTTTTAGAACAATATTGTAAAAATAAAGAATTATATATATATCGGTATATCGGTCATCATCGGTAGATTCCTGCAGAGCACTAGGACTGCTTTCGAAGCAATGGATGTCGAAGCAAAAAGGATGGGCCTACATATCAATGAGGAAAAAACCAAGATTATGCTGTTGGGTAAGAAGCCTCTGGACCAGAGGATGAATCGCCTGGAAATGGGCCCCTATAATTTTGAAGTGGTAAGATGTTTTACTTACCTTAGCTCTATTATCAACGAGAACCAGGATGAAGAAGAAGAAGTTAAAAGCAGAATTGCAGCTAGAAACAGAGCTTATTTCTCCATTGTAAGGTTAATTAAAAGCAGACTTGGTAGTCGTACCACCAAGTTCACCCTGTACGAAACGTTGATAAGGCCAGTCATCACATACGGTGGAGAAACTTGGACGCTAAGTAATAAAAGCATTAACCTGCATTAATTAGATAGGCTTGAAAGAGTAATTCTGATGAAAATCTTAGGGCTCGTATGCGAGAACGGTAATTGGCGAAGAAGGAAAAATGGTGAACTTTTTGGGCTCTATAAGGAATGTAGCATCTCCGCGTACATAAGAATACAAAGGCTTAAATTGCCATGTAATGAGGACGAGCGGGGAAAGAGTGGCACATAAACTGTACGGGCACGTTCCGGATGGTGTGTGGCAACGTGGTAGGCCGAAGGGCCGATGGAGGGATGCTGTGAGACGGGATCTGCGACAACTGAGGATCCCAGTTACCCTTACAGAAGATGGAGAAAGATGGTTGGCGGGCGTTGAGCAGGCCAAAGGCAGCTTATTACGCCTGTTGTGCCAACAAAAGAAGCCATATATACATATATTCATATCTGTTGTATTCGGGCATTTTTCAAATTCTTTAACTTAAAAAAACTAGTTACAACCTAAAAATAAGTAAACATTTTATTTCTTATATTTTTGGATAACCAACTGGTTATTTTCGGCTGTTTTTTTAATATAAAAAGGAATCACCAATTTTTTTTTTCTAGAGAGCCAATGAGTAACATTAGGGCTTTATCAAGAAATAGCTAAGACTAAAGATTTTTTTTCAATAATTGGTACTGCGTGATGTATACAGAGAACATTTAAAGTAAAGCCTTACAATTCTTTCAAGAAAATCAGTTAATCGCTCAAATTACTGGTTAGATTGAAAAGAACTGGAAGCAACCTAAAATTAGGACCTCAGTTTTTTTATAGATAACTAGTTATTTTTAACAGGACTCTAACAAGTGGGTTGTATCTTTTTATTTATTATTATTTTATTTTATTTTTTTGATGAATTGATTGTTTTTAAAGCAAAGTAAAAGGCTATTTTGAAATGACCCCATTCCCTGTGAATATATATATTAGCATATATTCAAGATAAATATGCATATACCCACTGGAAGTTAATTATTAAGAAAATAAAAAGACAATATAAATGTTTTAAACAATGGATGAGAATCACTATCAAGAGAGATGGAACATTGTTCAGCTTTCCCTTCAGGTGCGCAGTGAGCAAAATCATCAATTTAGAGACAAAATAAACTCCAAGATATGATATTTACAGATATAAGATAACATGTTACATTTTGTTGGGCAGACATAAAAAGCGACTATTTTATTTCTTCAAATGTTTGAAAATAATAAAATAAGTAAACAGTCTCTGTTTATAGAGTGGGTCTAATTTTAAACGATGACATTTCTAAGTTAGACGAGTTTCTAATTATTTGTTTTACTAAATGTAAGTGAGAATTCATTTAACATTGTCAATGACAGGTAAGACCAAATGATTTACTACTAAGTATATCGATCTAACTAATCAAACATTTAGTGCATTCATGTTTACATTTGCTGTATGTTTTTTCCTAGTTCTGTTTCTTCATACCTACTAGTTTGAAAATCTTTCAGCAATTAATTCGACTGATTAAGTGTTTTTTTTTCAGATAAGACATCTCCTATCAGTCGCTATTTTAAAAAGAAATGGTGGATGGAAATAACGATAACCAAAGATCTTCGTGGAGTGAACATTTTACCAAATCTAAAAAAAAAAAAAATTTGGGCTGAATTTTCAGAGAAAATTCTCAGACGAATTACGTAACGATATTTCACCCTTGATTCAGCAACACTGAACCTCGTTGGCGGACGCAGAGAATTATCCCTCTCCTTAAAAAAAAAATTATTTATTTTATATCTTGAATCTCATTCCGGAATTGAAAGCACAAATGATAGTTGAGTGAATGTTTTATAATCGTTTAATATAATTTTTTCGTTAATTTTTTTATTAGTGGTACATAGTAATTTCAATTATATATATCATTTTATTTATGCTGTTTTTACTCTTGCAAATATAAGACGTGAAAAATTTATGTCCAACTCCCACCTCAACCCGAATAGTTTTCTAAATTTTTTTTCACAATTTTCTTGACCGACATGATTTGTGTTTTACGTAAAATGGTAGTATTCCTGTCTTGATTGAAATTTGCTGTAAAACATTAGCAACTTGAATCAAATATGTGAAGACATGTCACAATCTCTCAAGAGGGGATCATAACACGAAAAAGAGCCAATCCTTCCAGTCCGGACCCGCCCCACTAAGACACCCCAACGGTTCTATAACACTTTTGAAATATTTGCTTAAAAAGGGAACAGGAAAATTGAGTAATATTTAAAAAACGCCTGACATTGGAAAACGGGGTAATATAGACTCTTTTTAAGATAATAATTTTTTTTTTATGTTTATTATAATTTTACTTACTAAATTAATAGATTAATTCCTAATGGTAAATAATTGCAACCCAAAATATTTTTATGGAACGCGACAGGGCTATTCAAACATTCGACATCTGTGCCCCTTTCTGCAATTTTCTTACTTATAAAAATACACATACTTCAATAATAATCGGAATATATTTATTTTTTCCTTATTAGTGCATAACATAAAAAAAAATAAAGAAAGTTCATTCATAATAAGATATATTTAAATGTTATTTTATAAATTTCGCTGCTTTCCGTTCGTTAATTACTACTACGATTCGAATTAGAAGTTCCGAACTTCAACCATCGGTCCATAACCTTGTGTATTAGAGATAAAACCATATTAGTACAAATAATCAAACTTATTAAAGCCCATAATAAAACTTTGGTAAAAAGGCTAAATATACAAATCTGCGTGCTCTGTCAGTTCAATACGAAGTAACAGAGAGTTATTCTGTTTTCTGGAACATTTAGTCCAATTAAATTGCCAAGTTAACTTGGAAATAATAGTAAACTAGTTCCTTTCAATGGATTCTATACTTCTGCTGCTTAAAAAGGTCGATGGTAAAACGTTTACCCGCAAATTGTGGTCTAGGAGTTTGTGTGGTGTATATTGTCTTATATTTTAATGGAAACAAATTTTTACTCGACTATTGTGTTGTGTGCCAATGCAGTCCGGTACATTAAGGTTTATAACTACAAACCCTTTTACAAGTAGATTTCAAAGTTTTATTTTTTACTGAGTTTTTTTTTATATCCAGAAAGAAAATGTTTAAGTGTGTTAGAAGTTTCCAGTTTTGTTTTTATGTTACTGTACGCTGTCATCAAAGTTACGTTTTTTGGGAGAATACTGCATTTCTAAAAAGTTCATAATGACTTCAACAGCTAACGCACGTTTTCTGTTTGAAAATAATTCAATTTTTTGTCTGCACTGAACCGGAACAGTAAATGACCTTCAAAAGTAGATATTGAACAATTTCAAGAACGCAATAAGGGAAATTCATTTCATTCAATAAAAATGTTTTCATTAAGTACTCAATATTTTGAAAACTACCTAACGCACCAAAAAAAGAATTGTACTAGAATTTTTTTCCCAAATAAATTTTTTAAGATTCGATCCATAATAGAACTCTTTGCGTTCAATATTTTTTTTAATAAAGATTTTTCCAAATATCGAAGAACAACATTTTGTATATATTGAAATATATAAAGAGACCCTAACATGTTAAAAATCAGAAAAGTATAAATAAATCGATACGCGATCTTAAAATCGATATCATTTTCATATTCTGCACTCCTCAAAACGTATAAGGGGACCGTAACATGTTAGAAATCAAGAAAGTTAAAATAAATCGATTCGCGATGTTAAAATCGATAGCATTATCATATTCTGCATATCCAAAAACCTAAAAACTGGCCTGATGTTAGAACTAAAAATAATTAAATTAAATCGATATGGGATCTTAAAATAGATAGCATTTTCGTTTTGTACTCTTTTAACTATGTGAAATGGGACCTTCATACATTAGAACTTGAAGGTGGTAAAAAAATGAGTGAATTAAAAAAAAAAAAATTGTTATTCGAATAATATGTATTCGACTAATTTTTCATTCGATTAATTTTTTATTCGATTGAAATAGTATTTTAAATATTCGAATAAAAAAGTATTCGGATTGTTTAGTCGTATTTTTATTCGAATAAAAATTTATTCGTCTCTCTTCAATAGAATAAAAACTTCGAATGAAAAATTATTCGTCTCTTGTCAATCGAATAATTTTCGCCCAACTCTGGTTCTTACTACTTAAATACAACACAAAGAACGCACATATACAATATTAACATGTAACGACAATTTTTTTTTTCAATATTTGTAACAAAAAGAAGTAAACTCCCTGTTGCACCATACGCAGCTAAAATCGGGTGCAATGCGCACATCTAAACTCTCCCTGTACACACTAAGGGAAACATTACATTAGGCCATATATTTGTTCTAAACGAAAACACACATATTCGATATTATCTAATATTGATTTTTTATGAGAATATTAAATTTATTGCAAGACCAAAAAATATATTTACCACTCTACTAATCAATGAAAAAAATAATTATAGGAATGAATGAATTCCCATTTTTAGAATACACGAGCATATCTTAAAAATATTAAGCAAGAGGTCGTGACTTGTGTGCCTTCTCTCAGGCAAAGGCTATTGGAAAAGGGGTTGGTTAAAAATAACTTCTATCTTCTTGCGAGAATAATTTCCTTCTATTTGGCAAGTTGAACTGCAAGGGAAACCAAAATTGGAAAATTATAACTCTAAAATAAATAACGTTGATAGATCTTTTTTTTCCCAAAATAGAGAGGGGCGTTATTAAGTTTTAATAAGTTAAAACTGATAATGACAATTCCTAATAACGATAAAATGAAATAACAGATAATCTCTGCTATATTAGCAATTAGTAAATATTCATTACATTAAAAGTTAATTATTAATTTTATTAAAGTAAAAAAAAAAAATTATTAATATAGAGCATGTATACTTAAATTTTTTTCAACGGTTTTCCATATTGAGCACAACCGTAACTTCTTCCCTTCCCTAAAATAATCCTCCCCTTCTCTAATCTTTATAATAATTATTGTAAGATAGTAAATGGATTACCTATATTAAATATGCCGAGTCTAAATTACCCTTTCATCCCAAAATGAGAACGTGATTTTTTAATGAAAAAATTAAAAACATAAAATTCAAAAACCTACGGATTAGCCGAGTACTGGACCCTCAGCGTGCAATATTGTGTATAGAATAAATCTATACACAAGGGTGCAGTCGTAAAATCTATTTTATTTTCATTTTATTCTCCTCCGAAAACATATAAAAGGGTCCCAATATTTTAGAAATTCTAAACGTGCGCGATGATAAAATCGATTTTATTTTGTCCATATTATTTATGAATTTATTTTATTAAGGGACCGCAGTATGTTAGAAATCCTAAAAGTTGAAATAAATCAACAAGCGAGGATGTGATCATTAAATGTATTTTATTTTCATTTTCAGCCCCTCCGAAAACATATAAAAGTAACATAATACGTTAGAAATACGAAAAGTCAAAATAAACCGATACGCTAAATCTTAAACTGAATATCATTTTCATATTTTTGAGCCATTGTAAAACAGATTTTTCTGTTTTGGTCTTTATTTAATTAAATTTAATTGGAATTACAATACAATTACTTGGATTTTTAGGAATAAAAATGGAATACCATGAGAATGGTATGGCTAATTGTAATTACATAGGCTCAACTTGTGATTCTAATCGGAAATCCCACAATTAAAATTATTTCCAACTCTAATTGCATTCCTGAAATTCCAAATAACAGTAATTGCCAAGGAATTTTAATTGCAATTACTTTTTTGCCAGCTCTGAAGGAGAGCGCTTGAAGATATTCCTTCTGGATTAGAGATAAAGCTCTTCGGATTATTTTCTGAGCCACTAGTAGGTATAAACAAAACGCTCTTATATTATTATTATAAATTAATTTATTTAATATTCAAAAATTAAGAAAGGTTTAAAAAAAATAAATATTTATCAGATGTACTTTACTTTACTTTAACTTTTACTTTTACTAATGTATTAGCAAAATTATGAATTACTTCTTGAAAGTACATATTTTTAAATACATCAGTTTATATTACAATCAGTGAAAAACTTTCCATTCGTTTTTGAAGCTATTGTACTTCTTAGTTCGTTTTAATTACATTATCGATTATTATCGATTACAGGATTTGGGGGATACATGAATGGTGTTGGGGTCGAGAGGACCCAAGGGGCAAAGATAGCATCTGGTAACAAATGATTACAGAAATTTTAAAAAGAGAGAAGAAAGTATTTCCAACGCCTGGAAACGCTGGCTGGAATCAAACGAGTTGAAAAAGTTTGTATTTGGTGTTGTTAGTATTGTTAGTATTTTTGTTCATACATTAACGTGTTAAGTTTTCCCAAAAGAACATTATGAAAAACTAATTGAAAGAATATTTTAATGAAATCCAAGTATATTGTTCTCATTAATTGAAATACTTACTACTTTCATATGAATACATAATTTGCTTAAATGCATTTATAATGATATACTGGTTATTGAATGAATTAGATTAAAATACAACGATAGAATTTTTTTTTTCTGAAGCCCTTAATGATGAAATTGGCACTTTTGCTTCTTAAGTTTGTAGTAGTTACCACTACCTCATATGATACTATATTATCATCTATCTATAACATAACTATATAACATATATTGTACAATATACTATATGATTATCTATATTATTTATACCTCTGGGTAGAGCAACAACAGTTAAATAAAAATGTGTGATAACTAGAAACTGGATTTTCGAACAGTAAAAAATCGAAAAATGCGAAGTAAAAAATCAAAACGTGCAAATTGTGCAGTAAAAATCCAATGTAGTATACAATATAATACATAATTTCATATCTTCATTTATACCTCTGGTTAAAACAACAACAGTTAAATAAGAATGTGAAAATAATTAGAAACCGGATTTTCGTGCAGTAAACTGAAAACTGAAAAACGTGAAGTAAAAAACCAAATCGTGCAGAAAAAAACCCTAAAATGTGTATAAAATACCCAAATCCTACAATAATCAACTTTTTTCTTTAATTTATAATATTAAAATGAACTTACCTAACCTTGTTTGAATTAAATTAAACTCGCTTAATGCTCTCTATATACATAAAAACTAAACTACTCCCATTCAAAACCTCAATTTTGTAAATGATATAAGAGCTATTAATGAAGCTAATTATATTAAATGATTTTATATTCTTATTGTGATTATGCTTGGCTTTTATATTGTTTGTTTAGTAAGGAATATAGTAGTAACCAATAAACTAACAAGTAATAAGTCGATATTGAGAAAATTATGATAGGAGATTAAAAATGAATACTTATAATCATTCTGATAAGACCAATTACTTTTTTGTTAACTTTTTATTTAAAATAATATACATTCGTAATATAATAGCATAAATAAAAAAATTGAAATCCCCTCTGGTTACTTTGGACGGAAGAATGAAGGGCTTGATGCAGACTGAGAATCCAAGTTAAAAACAACACTGAACATTCTCAATAACAAGCTTATTTAAGAAAGACCTTTTCAAACTTAATTATACTATTCCAAGAATATTCGTCACTTGTGTTTACTGATTTGTTTTTTTTATTTATTTTATATGGGTAGAATTTGACTCTTTAGATATTTTCTCTTAGTCAATTTTACAACTGTGTCAACTACAAAATATAAATTAAATAAGGAAAAAATAATAAGATAAATTAAAATTAACAAATATTGGCAAGTATACAACTTTATGTGTATAATATGAGTAATTTGGTTCAAGCGTTGAGTTTTATGCAACAAAAGTCAAAATTTAGTTCAAAAAGTGTTAAACTTGCAATTTTGTGCAGAAAAAACTCAAAACGTGCATCTTTGTGAATAAACCCTAAAACGTGCAATATAAAATTAAATTTCGAATTTCTTTCATTGGACTTGGAAGTTAGGGAACAAAAGATGCAATTGCACGTAAATCTGGTCTCCAATGATAGCACTAAGTAACATGATGCCTTTTACCTCCGAGGTATAAATATATAATTAATATTCGGATCGTATAAAATAATGTATTCTCCCAAACGAGTTAAAGCATAGTGTACTGCATTACGTCATAGGTAGTTCTTCAATGGCAGCCAAATAATTACCTAAGTTGGAATACTGCCACCTAGATTATTTTCATTTTGGCAAAATGGTTAGCTCTGGCGATTTGATTAGAACACGTGAGTTGTTCGTGGATACTGCTTTTGAGCAGAAACAATAGTTAATCATTAGATCAAAATAACATTTCTGAATTACAGTAGAATTTCTTTAATTCGACAACTACGGAACCAAATATAGGAGACCTGTCAGATTTTAGTGTATAGACTACAGAGAAGCAAAAGAAAATTATACACTACTTAAGGGGTATATATGTATATGTTCTTATGGTATTATATATATGTTCTTATGTTTTACTGGATTCATGATCTTTAGTTTAACATGTTTAAGCGTGTTAAACGGAAAAACTTATGTTAAATGGAGAAATATTTCCTTCTTTTACCAAGTTAAAACGATATAACATGTAACATGGCTGAGAGTCTGTTACTAGGTCTGTTAAAAGGAGAATGACGTCACGCAACAGACCAGCTGAGCTCATCACCGTTTTGTTTGTTGTTGTGCAAGGTTACTTGCTCGTATTTTGTGCTTTGATTGTGTTAATATTGTTTTGCATGTTTTTAAAACTAATAAAGCAATGAAGGACAATAATAATAGTGTAATGACAGTTGTCAATTAGCTCATCTTGATTCTCTTCCTCACAAGTCAGAAGATCAACAAGACACTCAGTAGCCAAACTTTTACACAACTTCCACTTTTTCACTCACTTTAGGCATGTTATAATAAATTACTTTAACGAAAACTTAGAAGTAAACAGTAACATGAAGTTTTGGAAGGAAAGGTTATAAAGCAAGGTGCTAAGAAAATCCGCTAGGAGCTCTTATACAGTTAATCTTTAACATGACTTGAAATTGGGCTGCTCACAATCCTATACTGATAACATTTTACATTTAACACAACATCTTGATTGAATACCCCTATTGTGCTACAAAAGACTTTTAATGAAAATTGAAAAAAAAACAAAAAAAAACACAAAATTTTTATTTATATACTGATATAAATATTCTCATTAATTCTCAGAAATAAAAAATAACTGACTTAAAAATAAGACACATTCTTGAAAAGAAAATTTTAGGTTTGAAATAATAATTCATTGTTGTTTATTTTGTTTTCATTTTAACAATATGGCTTATCGCTTTGTCTTGAATCAATATCTTTGTACGTTAACATTTTGTCAAAATCGATCATGTAGCCTACCCAATAAGCACATGGGATTACAGGAAATTACACAGTGTCTGATCAGTCTACTGTGTTACGTTCTTAACAACGGGACAATATAGACCAATGGTATTCAACAAGTTTTCAACGAACCTCTCATATAATCGCTGTGGTAACAGAAGAGGCTCCTCCCTCTAAGTTGTAAAATTAGTTTAATGTTACTAACACTGGGAACTATTTAGTAAACATTATTCCTTAAATCAAAACTAATATACTTTACTATGCACAAAAATACATAAGTTATTTACTAAAAACAATTTAAATAAAAGTATTTAAAAAATTGTAGCTTTTGATTAAAAAAAATGTTTTTAAAATAACATCAGATCTTGTATAGTTGATTCTAAGTATCGTTGGTGGTTGAAAAATAATGGAAATTATAATTTTAACTTATATTAAAAAAAACTCAAATTTTAAAATTTAATTTGTCATTGCATTTATATAAAAATCGGTTGAATACAACTTAGAATTGGAATTTTGAAAGAAAAAAAAAATGGGCTTTTAAAATTTGTCATTACCTGCGATAAGTCAAACGGAAATTTTGACTCTTTGTCAAGCGATTGTAAATGACAAAGCGATTGACAAATATTTTTCATTGTAAATAAATTTAGTACGATACATGTTTGCAATTTTTTTCCAAATTCAAGAACATTTTTCAATGATGTTACGCGGACCATTTGTTGGGAAACATTGATATTTTAGACAAGTCACACTTAGGGCAGATTTGACGAAGTGTAGAGAGTAGGCCATTGTCGGCAACCCTCAACACACGAGCCTTAATATATTGAACGTAATATACACATGTATATGAATAGCTTGTAGCAAGAATGTGACAAGCCACAATTTTTAAGATTACTAGAATTTTGTATAAAATGTTCCTTTTTTTTTTTTTTTTTTTTTTTTTTTTTTTTTTTTTTTTTTTTTTTTTTTTTGTCTCTCTCTACTAAGTCAATTATTGAATTAGTTTGCCTATCACCAAAATTCAAGTATATTTATCCCTAATATTTCAGAATACTGTGGAAAAAATTAAATTATAAAGGTAGAATCTTCCGAAGCTGCTCTATTGAACAATTTCATCATGTGGCTTGTTTTAGTCATATTCTTATCGCAAACCCACCACGTGCTCCATTATATTAACGGAATTCCATATTGACTCATTAATATTAATTATTTAAATGGGACTTTTCAATAATAATTATTTATACTTACTAACTTATTCGAGAAGAGACTCGTAAGGCTATTATCGTTTGTTTTATAGCTTAATTTTATTTATTTTTTATGTTTTTCATGTAACTTTTTATATATTAAATCTTTCATAACACCTGCTTGGCATGGATCATTTACATGTAAATTAATAACTTTTGTATAAAGTTGCAGAGATCTGCACAAATATATATTCGTATATACAGTCCAGTTTTAACTAACTTAAAGATATTCTTAAAAAATCGTTTTAATCTTCTCTTGCTTATCTCAAAGATGTGGGAGGGTTAAAAAACAAATTGTTTTCGAAGGCTCCCACACAATTCTCAAAAGATAACGAACCATAAGTCATAGTCAATACGATAATTTATCATTAAAGATTTTTTTCTTTACTTTTTATTTAAGCATTAATGAAAATTAATTTTTTTTTTACGGGCCAACCATATTCTAGAATATTGTCAAATTGCGTCTTTAAACGGTATTCTTATTATTTTACAAAGAACCATTGGAGCAGACGAGCAATGTTAAAAAATAAATGTAATTGCATATTCATTTTTATTCATATATTGAGAATCCAATAAAATCAATTATAATCTATTAAAAAAATTCTAAGACACGAAGCAATTAAGCGACTAGAAAACGAATGGCAAATACAAGTAAGGGTTGACCAGTAGATAAATTAATTTATAAATTATTCTAGACCACAAACCGGTCCTAACTCAAAGCAACAAGTTACAAACTTGTTAATTACTGCCAGACTAATTAACTAGACCAAACGATATTTAAACCTATTAAGTATTTTACACACGACGCTTATAAATATTTTATTATCAGCTGGAATAGTTCCTCTCCTATTCAAAATCAAATAAATGCATGTTGCTGTAACTGAAGGTTTCCCAAGTAAACTAAAATAAAAAAAAATAAAAAAACAGAAGCGGACAATTAAAAAAATTAACGTTGCTTTATATAGGACAACCTTGGACTGTAGGTTCCCGACCAGCTGCAGAATGACAAACAGGGCCCTGTTTCATAATGGAACTAATAGTACAAGTAAAAAAGTACAAGTGTACAAGTTACAAAGTACAAGCTTAATACTTGTA
>NW_027114407.1:623527-631148 GCF_000696795.3 Halyomorpha halys | reverse complement strand
TATAATTGTGAGATAATGAAAATTGACTAAGACATAAAATAAGGGTTGATTTAGTAAAAAGAGTAAACTAAAATCCCAATAAAAGTGTATGACATAATGGAACTAAGGACCAACATTTTAATATAAAGAAATACATTAAAACTGCAAAACTAATATACCACATATCATTTAAAACAATTGTTCGTATTGCTGAAATAAGAAACCATAAAACAACCTAAAACTAGAAAAGGCAGCTCATGTCACTTATTTTCCCGGTTTAGAAGCCTAATAGTAAGGTGTAACCTTCCAATGTTTTACTTGTACTTTCGAAAGTACAACTTGTATTTTCTGCTTTGTAGTAATCATTCGAAATAGTACAAAGTACAAGTAAAAGACTTGTAGTATTAACTTGTACTTTATTATGAAACAGGCCCCAGTTCTCACCTGTATTTATAACAAAGCTTTTCTTTTTAAGGTACCAAATGTCAGTTTGCAATGGAATCGTGGAATTCCGAAACCAGGAAAGTCCGTTTTCAAATATGTATCATTTTCTTTACTTAACAGTTTTGGTTCTAGATTATCATCAGGTAAAATAATATAGTTCCAAAACTGTTAATTAAAAAAAAAAAAAAAGTACATAATTTCTTCCAAAATTATTTAAAATATTATGCTACTTAACCGTTTTTGGAACAAACCTTTGAATTATATAATTTCAAGGAAAAACTCAATTCTTTTTCAGTTTTCAAAAACATTAAAAACAAAAGTACAACAGGCCAGACTCAACCTTGTTATGAAAAACATATATCAAAGTAATTAAAAAGTAAAGACGATAATGTCATAAAATATGACATGCAGACATCACAAAAGAAATTTTTAACCTAAACGAAACTGATTAATTTATGGATAGTTGAGCTTTGAGGTTTAACTATAACCATCGATTCCATACAATTCAAAATCCTTAGTAAAATACTCAATTCTCCTTACTTCGTCACAAATAAAATCATCCATGACCCAAATGTTTCATATACTGCTGACTCGGCTAGAATCAGATACCAATCCTTTCATAATAATCATTCAAACCATTCAATTCTCGATAATCCTCCAAACCATCTGAAAAGAAGATGATCTCGAGACATTCTACATTAGAAATATAATTGAAGTTCTACCTATAGATAAATTCTCCACAAGGCTGTATTATATCATCCTAATAGATCACGTTTACTAGATCTATCTTTAATTAAATGTACAATTGTAAATTTTACAAAATGTTATGAACAACAGAAATATGTAATGTAGGATAATGCAAAGGTCGAAGTAAAGATTTTAATAAATTATAACGGCTCCGTGAAATATTGTAACATTTCAAAAACATTGAACCATTATATAAAAAATTATTGAAGATATCTGTTTTTTAAAATAAAATTTATTTTATATTAATATTTATTTTATTTATAGTTATATACTATTTTAGAGTAAATTTAACTAGCTTTAATTGGAGCGCTGGTAGACATCTGTACGTCTTATGGTTTCCGAAATGAAGTTTTTCATAAATCAAATTTATTGTCCGCACAACTATAAGTCAATTTCTTTCACCAAATATCGTGAAAACTACTATTCCGACAAAGATGAAGGTATAAACTACTTTATAGTACAACTAGCTTTAATTTGAGTGCTAATAGACATCTATACGTCACATAGTTCCTGAGAAATAGATTTCTCAGAGTAGATTTACTAAATACTTGTCTTACAGTACATTTTGATGAAATATTGCTTTTTACAAATTTATATCGCGAGAACTATTGAACGTAAATAGCTCTGTTAGAGCTAATATTTCAGCATATTCACACAACTTTAAATAATGCTCTCTTAGGTTTTCTAGTATTGCAGGTAGTTTTAAAGATATAGAGATTCCAATGTAAAAAAAAAAATTAACGTTTTGAAAGAGCCGCCATTTTTTATTTCCCCTACCTATACTTGGCAGACTCATCAATTTAGACTAGCGAGTATACATAGTTTCCATTAAAATCGAAAATTGGGGTGAAATAACTGGTTTTTTTTTCTTCCCGGCTCTTGTATATCCAATGCGCGCGCAACTGCTATCTATAAATAAACCCTTTAAGTGAGAATACAGGACTTCCTTATAATTTTAATTAAACCCCTACTGATCTTAACGAATGAGAAAAGTGGTCAATTAATTTAATTATATAAAAACCTTTGGTGCGTCCTTACCTATTGTCAATATTGCGGGTACTGTATATTCAACCCCGGGTCCATTTCCAGATCCTATCTTTAGAATATTTATTATTAAAGCTCTAATAATTTTAACAATAACTTGAAAATTGTAAAGAGAGCATTAATAAATAAATTAAGGTAAAATAAACTTTGAATAAAATACCACTTTGTTATAAATTAATGGCGACAAATATTTTTGTGAGGATTCATTTTATTGTTAGAATTATTTTTTCTGATTATTATTTTTTGGGTATTAGCTAACTCTGAACGAGTAAATGGAGACTAAATGTGTCTCAGGCTAAATCATTTGAACATGTTCTCCATCCCTCCCACCCCCCATTTGTCCCAAGTCGGGAGAGAGGATCCCCCTTGTCTTGATCCAATTTCTGCTCTGCGGACATCCATGTGTTAGGAACCACTAACTGACAATCAGTATTGATACAAAAATGAATCGATGTTCAATATAAGCCAATTTATTTTTGAGCTTATAGGAAGGAATCCGTACAATTGTGTGGATGTTCTCCTCCCATGACCCATAGGATTTGAAAAATATCATATAACTGTTATTATTTCGTGGCAGTCTATAGAAAATTTAAAACAATTATTTTACTTCTAAAAGAATTGTTTAAAGGTTTATAGAAGCTAAAGGGTCATAGATGGACTGAGTTAAAAAAGGCGAGCAACTTTGTAAGTAGCTTCACATCACATTGGTGTTGGATGTGTCACCAAGAACGTAGTAGGTAGATTGGCTAAACAGTAGTCTAAAACATAGTTCGTTTCACGAGTGATGTATAAGATATTGGGGTTGCTGCAAAAATACAACCAATTGTATACAAGAGACCAAATTCGGCAAGCAGAAAATCAACTTGGGATGAGAAATCGAAGGATCTTAGATTTTTAGTCCCTTCGAAGTAAGACTGAGATCTTTCTTCATTGTCCAAGGTCGTTCGGCTACCACTCTCATATGTTATTTTATCCTGGGAACAACCAGTATTTACAACTTATGGAGAAGACACGAACCTCTAATAAGCCTCCCATAGAAACACCACTTAAGTGCAATTAACAACCTAAATTTAGTTGATCCTTAAACAGTAGCCCACGCACAGAATATTGAGAGAATGAGGTAAGATGTCTGTTCCAATATCCCAAGAAAAACAAGATTAAAACTATTAATAACAGGAAATCTAAAAACCACATAATTACCACGTAGTCGATCGCTCGGAAAAACAGGAACATTAACTAACATTCCAAGATTCGACAAAAGAAAAAATCTAATTGATAGATACATCGCCGAAATTTATCGCGGTAGTGTAAGATCGAACAAAATTTTCATGTCTACAAAATTTATTTTTCTTAAGGTAAAAAAAATCTGTACCACCTGAAACCATAAAAATCCAAATTTGTTAAGACAAAGTAATACCCAAATATTGAGGATTTTTCTAAACCTTCATAAATGGTCGATATTTGGTAATGGAAAAGATCAGATGGACCGCCATTTTGAATTCCGAGTACATAGAGTGACCAGTAACTTCGGTGGCCAAAAAATCGGCCCGGTAGCTTCAGAGAAAAGCTGCTGAAGGAGTACGGCGAAGAGGCAGATCTATTTTAATTAGAGTTTTGGATTATATGTATTAAAAGTAAAAGCTAGAAATTTAAGATGTTATAGATATGATGTGAACTTATTCTTGGTTCATTATAATAAAACAATAAACCAAAAAATTAAGTAGTCCTGCAACCCCGTTTCCGTCATATCTACGTAACTACTTTTTGTTACTAACTGAATATTACAAGCTGTCGTTGTAGTAGGACATCTAGGTTGCTATGAAGTTTTTCCTGGACCAAAGGTGAATCTGATATTAGTAACCCCAGTTCAGCAGAAAATGTTAGAATTATAAATTGGGACTACTCACTTTTTTTTATTATCAGAATAATTTACTCCATTTTAGTATGAATCCGATCTAATAAAAAATCGTTCAAAAATAGAGCTATTTCCTTAAATGTGTTTATTTAAGTATTCAAACAGAATTTGAGTACTGTATCCCTAATTATCCGAAAAAAAAACAAAAGATAATGATTATAGTCGGTCAAAAATATAAATATATTTCATTGCTAAAAGAGAGAATTATTTATTTAACGTTTAAAAGTCTAGTAAGAAGTGAGTTTATTGGGCAGTTGTCTATAGCTGATGAACAGTTCCCCTCACTAAGATACCTGTAATATAACCAAAACATTGATGGTAAATCGAATCAGTCTTAATGAGTTGAAAAGTTGGAGCAACATTCTTTCTTAAATTAACAAACTTAAAGGATTTGATTCTCATGTCTGAGAACGCGAAGAATGGTAAATATTAGAAAAAAAATTACATCTATATTCATGAGCATCATTCTAAAAATAAAAATTTGATTTAAATGCACTTAGGGAGAAGAGCCATTATTCAACTGCCAGCATATCTTTCACGGAGGGGTTGTACGTAACAACTGGTCTTTCATCTTCAGTAAACAAGTGGTTGGCAGAGGATTGAGGGTTCCGAATTGGATCGATTCTACATTAAACAGGAAGACTGAGCCGTAATGTATTGACTGTTTAAAATCGACACGAGGGAACATAAAACTAGTAACGGGAAAACAATAAAATACTAGGAACAGTTTATGCTTCTCGGCCATTGTTGTAAAGTTTGTACTGAAACGTTTTTAGTAGCTAAAATTACCATATTGGGTAACTAAAATTTATAAAAAAATTCAAATTGTTAGAGTCAATTCAAGCCAGTAACCTGTTAATTTAACCGAAATTTTATTCTGAACTTAAAAAAAAGTAATAAAATCAAATTTCAGAAACCGTTAAAACCCGTAGGTAGCTGTTTCCATGGAACTTTAGGTGCAATGGTTAGTTAAGATTTATGAGAAAAATAAAATAAGAAATATTTCTCCCAAGGTGTGAGAATAAACACGTATAGATATTCAAAGGGTTTTATAAGATTACTTTCAAGATTTAAATTTAAAAAGCATATCACAACCCTCGAAGAATAGTGTCGAAATTGGAGGATAAAAATAAATCCCATCATATCACATTTATTCTTCGTCGTAAACCTGCCGACTGTCCTACAGTATACTTTAATAATGTGGCTCTCTTAGCCCTGTAGAACAGATCCGCTACCTTAGACTACATCTTGACAAACGACTAACCTGGAATCCTCACACAAGACTGAAAAGACAGGAAACTGCACGCAGATTCCGACTATTACAGCACTTACTAGACAAACGGCCTAAACTTCTAACTCATTACAAAATACTGATCTACATGACAATAATAAGGTCCATCTGGACATACGGATTTGAGCTTTGGGGCTCCACTAAACCTTCGAATTCCTCTCGTATTCAATCCTTACAATCCAAAATCCTTCGTAAAACCCTCAATGCTCCTTATTTTGTTACTAATAAAACCATCCACAAAGATCTAAATGTTCCCTATGTAACCGATCTAGCCCGAACCCGATATCATTCCTTCCATTATAAACTCCCTAACCACCCAAACCCACTAGTTTCTACCCTTGCTTCCTCTTCCATTCCTGGCAATCCTCCGAGGCGCCTGAAAAGAAGATGGCCTCGTGACCTTATATTGTATCGTATGTGGTATGACCTTATATATAATGGTTTTAGAGTTCTACTACTGGGTAGTTTATCAATATGCTGTATTATATCATTATCATTATGTCATTATGATCAAATTTACTTGTTGTATTTTTTATACAGTTTAAATATCAATAAATAAATATTAAAAAAATTCAATCAGAGATACATTTTTAAAATGTTTCGTACTGAAAACAGTCTCTTGGAGAGGCCTAAGTTGGGTAGAATTATTTTCACATGACAACTAGGCCTTGTTTTACAATAATGTACTAAGAAGTACTACCAGTCTTGTATTGTGAAGATGGTCAAGGGTGTGGTCACAAGAAAACAAAAAATTGTTAACGACTGCTTATTTGCCGACGTTTAGCACCACTTTCTAGATCTTCATCAGGGCTGTTTCAGTTGAGATCTTTCGAAACATTGCTTAATAGTACATTTTAACTCCTGTAATATCGCTAATAGGAGGATGGTTATCATATAAAAAAAGTATCAGAGCTTGTACTTTGTAACTCGAGTACTTATACTTATGGACTGGTACTATTAGGCTTCATTATGAAGTAGGGCACTGGTGTCGCGTTAATGACAATGGAAATTATAATGGCTTTTAATATAATCTGGTCCTAAAATAAAAAGTAAGGATAGTGGAGGAGACTTATCAAGTTTGTATAAAGCAAAACGTCATTTATTTGCGGCAATGACACTATCTTATGTAATGATTAGGATAAAATCAGGCGGCTGAGCATGATCATGGCCAAATTAATCTCTGCAGAACCGTTGGTCTAGAAACAATATTTACTGAAAAAGTTCTGAATCCAAGATGAGTTGAAGAGGTTAGGGGATTTATTTATTTTTTTTTTTTTTTGTAGAAAACTCAAATGTTTATCGAAAGTTCGGATTAACAACACCTATTTCAAAGAAGGACTAAATTTCAGTCTAACTTTTCTAGTAGTGGTTTTAAACTTAAACAAATTGCCGAAAATGAATTTAACAATATTTTCTTGATCAAACTTTTAACAGTTAATCTCACTCAGTTGACTCATTACTTGATAGTTTTTAGATTAATGGTATACTGGAATGTAAATACACTATTGAAAAACTAGCGGAAAAATATACTTTGTGAAATTTCAGGGGAAATTAAAAAGGAAATTCTTGAAAGAAAATTAAAAATTAAAATCTGTACCGCTACAACCCATGAAGGGTCAGGGATTTAGTTTTTTGAAAGGAAGTACTGTACTAGACCAACGGTTGTGTAAGCAGGTGATTTGGTCAGAATCACGCTAGACCGCCAGATTTTTTAACCAATTTATGAGGCTGGGTGGACTCCAGGAGGCCTACAGAACCCACAGGGCTGACTCACGGCTACAGTGTAACAGAAAACAATTTCCTCTCCAGCCGGATTCGAACCCGGGTCACATTGGAGTTAGTAGCATCGTGCCTTACCACGGTGCCACTGCACTCCCATCTCCTTGAAAGAATAATTTTAAATACTACGTTGCGCCTTGTATATTTTTCTAAAACTTAAAACTGAGTTAGTTACTTGAAGTTGAATATTAAATTCCAGCTTTCATAATAGGAATATAAAATCATTTAATACAATTGGTGTCCTCATAACTCTTCAATTATGGAAATAATGTAAGGTTTTCAATGAGAAAAGTTTAGTTGTTGTTGTTGTTGATTTTTTGCTTAAAGGCGTAAAACCCTCTGGTCATCAACGCCTATGGGATGATAAAAGTAAAAAAAAAAAAAAAAAAAAAAAAAAAATAGAATAAAATAAAATAATTAAA
>NW_027114407.1:621613-622857 GCF_000696795.3 Halyomorpha halys | reverse complement strand
CAATGTGGCTTGGAGCCCATATGAAAATAATGGATTTTTATGTGAAAAGTTTAGTTTTTTATGTGTTTGCATAATTGTAGGGAATATTTAGTGAGTTTAATTTGATTCAAATTAAGGTTAGGTAATCTTTCTGTTTAATTATATTATAAATTGAACAATAAAGTTGATTAATATTAATATTTGAGTTTTTAGCGCACGATTTTTAACATCTTGGGCTTTTTACTGCACAAAAATTAGGTCTCTATTCGTAACACTACTGCGCCAACACTCCTCAAGATTAGATTCAATGTGGAAAAAATATTTAAATCTATGTAAGTTGTTTTGGTAATAATTAAAAAAAATATATAGTAAATAAGGAAAATATTCGGTTGTGGCAGATAGTTTATTTATTTTGATTCATCAGCTATGGATGGAGAGTTGACTATAGGGATACCTTCCAGGACCAAACCCATACCCTATAAAGTTATGACGCTGAGAATATATAAGAATTTTACAAGAATAGATTTTTTAAATAATACACAAATGGCAATGTAACCAAGAATGAAATATGTTGTTGGGATAAGATGCATTACGATAATGAACAACATAGCCTTTGTTTCGCTTGTTGAAACATTATCCAATTCAATTTAGCAAGTGGTTCAAGAAATAAAAAAATGGGCCATCATTACAAGCGTTTTAAGAAAATTGAGTTTAAAGTCCTGCCTTACTTCTTAGCTCTATCACCTTTAGACTGTGAATCCGCGCCCTTAATTAAAATTTTACTGCGGCGCGCGCATCACTAACCACTCTACTTTGAGTTGAAATTAATCTTAGTTCCTTTCAAAACTGATATTTCTGTATTATTCACTGTATTTCCCTAACTAGCTTTCTAAATGAAGCTTTCAGTTGATAAATTAACTCCATTTTCAAGTTTTCAGGAAAGTAAATGGAATATGGTTCGGGTGCGGTCAAATTATACTCTATTTTACAAATTATACTATTTTTATAAAAAGTAATATTTTTATATAAATAGTACAAAATACTATTATTTGAGTTTAATTTTACCGCACCCGGACCATATTCCATTTACTTTCCTGAAAACTTGAAATTGGAGTTAATTTATCAACTGGACCATATTCTGGCTCAAATAAAAATAGTTCAAAATATTAATTTTTATAAAAATAGTACGAAATATTACTTTTTATAAAAATTGTACAAAATATTACTATTTGAGTTTAATTTGACCGTACCCGAACCATATTCTA
>NW_027114407.1:619573-621563 GCF_000696795.3 Halyomorpha halys | reverse complement strand
TTTTTATAAAAATAGTACGAAATATTACTTTTTATAAAAATTGTACAAAATATTACTATTTGAGTTTAATTTGACCGTACCCGAACCATATTCTAGCTAAAATAAAAATAGTACAAAATATGACTTTTTATAAAAATAGTACAAAATATTATTTTTTATAAAAATTGTACAAAATATTCCTTTTTATAAAAATAGTGCAAAATATTACTTTTTATAAAAATAGTACAAAGTATTACTTTTTATAAAAATAGTACAAAATATTACTTTTTATAAAAATAGTACAAAATATTACTGTTTATAAAAATTGTACAAAATATTACTTTTTATAAAAATAGTACAAAATATTGCTTTTTATAAAAATAGTACAAAATATTATTATTTGAGTTTAATTTGACCGCACCCAGACCATATGCTATTTATTAATACAAAAGGTCAATCAGCAATCTTCCAGCATTTAAGAAAAGTAGTTTAATATTATTGGAAAATTTCAATGTTGTAAAATTATAACATTTTTAATTTTGCTAAAATTAGGCCGAAATATAACAGTTTACTTTATGCTCTTAATAATTTATTCAATGCTAAATTGTTTAAAAAAAATATATTTAAAATACTAAGAATTATTTTATAGAGTTAGTTATCCTATAAACCTAAAGGCTAATACATAGTTTAAGTAAAATTTGAAAAATAATAACTATGGCGACACGAAAACTCTAATCAGACCGGCGATAAGGAAAAACGCACCCGTCAGTTTACGATCAAGCTCATGTTAGAACAAACCTTTTAATTATGTAGTTTTAATAATTTTCCATACTATTCATACATCTTTCTGTATTATATATTATATTTTCTATAAACTTTGGTTTTTCAAAGACAAATAATATTTCAATACCATCAATTCTTAAGCCCGCAAATGGGGATATTCAAACTGGAAAGTTATAAAATAAAAATCCACCCCCCACTTTTCCGGAACCTCTGTTTCTACAAGTAGTAATCTCGGAGCCTGGTATAAGCATAAAACTTCGTAATTTAGGAATAAATTATCGGATAATACTAACCATATTTTGAGGTTAAGAAAATCTCACGAAAGTTGAAATTATGCATCATACAACTCGTAGGGATGTACGGCAGTGAAACATGGCCTCTTACTGGTACCTTGAGAAAAATTTGAATAAAGTTTTAAGGATGATAATGGGCTCCTAAGTGGGGCAAGGAATAGGCGATTTGGAGAAGGAAGGCGAATGAGAAAATAATACCAGAAAATCAGCAATCGATCGTGCTTGATATGAAAGCAAAGAGATACAATGGACAGGGAATTTGGCAAGAACCCAGACAATAAGTCTTATCTTCCTGGCTATGAACGCCACAGTCATAGGAATCTAAGTAAGAGGGAGACTGAAACTTAGATGTGTGGACAGGCTAAAGTAGAACGGGGCTAAAAACCGCGTAATAAACTAGAACTCCATCGCCCAAGATAAACAGAGGAAGATGGTAGGGACGGCTGAAGATCTCCAAGGTCTATAATTCAACCGAAATAAAAAGTTGCTGCTAGAACACTTTTAAACTAAATAAATAAAAAGAAACGTTAAAATGCAAAGCAGACTCGATCAGATAAGGGCTCGTTTTTCATTCTAATGAAATCGGATATTTTTAACTAGTGAAAATCAACAACATGATAGTTGCCAATATTATAAACAAAAAAAAAAATCAAACGGAAATTTCAGAGATGAAATTGTAACATGAACTAGGCACCGTATCTGCCTTACATTAGCAGATGTGCCAGTTAATTTAATTCCTTCAGTGCTTCTTTGTTCTTCGTAATTTAATTATCAGTTGGGAATAATCGGATGAATAGCAAAATTATACATTTTGTTTTTTATTTAAGGTATTAAAAAAAAATATTAAATTAATATTCCTCAATGTCAATATGTAAATATCATTGTACTGAAAGAAAGGAAGAAATATTTTATATTGAATATATGTAAGTAAAGAT
>NW_027114407.1:564671-618182 GCF_000696795.3 Halyomorpha halys | reverse complement strand
CATAGTTTTATCTATTTTATTTTTCTCTAAATGATGGTTTTTGTCTTTTTGTTTTTATAGCCCTGATGAAGACCTGAAAATCAGGTCGAAACATCGGCATAAATAAATATTTTTTATTTATTTATGTCGTTTCTTTGCTGACCGCACCCCGACCATCTTCTCCAATAAATAAATATAAATATACATATAAATATAAAGAAAAATATAAATATAAGTTGTTAACTATTTTGATTTTCTTATGACCGCACCCCCGACCATCTTCTTCATAATATAAATGAATTAATAGTTTCCAAGAATCTATATACATTAATTTCCGTTATAATACAGCCTCGGAAAATAATTCTTTGCAAAAATAAATAAAGCATTGCAATACATGGAATCCCCTATGGGGAAGACCTGTTTATTAATTCTCATTGGCGGAATTGGCTAACTAATCTCCCACTTCAATAGATAAGATAAAAATTATATTAGGTTTGCAATAATAACATTTTTCAATGGAAAATATATCAAGTGCTTATTAAGAGCTATAATTATTCTGGCACTTCACTGCCTACAAGAACTCAGAAGAACCTCCTCTATCACAGCCAACCAATCTTCACGATCACTTCCTCTCTCCTTCCATCTTTGAACATGGTCCTCTATTTTGTTTTTCATTCGATCTCCTATAGAGCATCTTCTTGATGCTCTACATGCCCAATCCATCTTATTCACTAATGCCACGATGTTGGGTTCGCCAAACATTTCCAACAGCTTCTCATTCCTTCGTCTTATCCAAATCCCATTCCCCGAGACTTCCCTCCCTCCCACTTCATTCTTAATACCTTTCTCTCCCAGGAGTTGATCATCCGTTCCTCTTTTCTTCTCCATGTTTCGCACCATACATACATAACCACTAATGATGGTTTTCTAAATGAGCACTTTCATTCTATTAGAGAGAGCTCTATAGTAGGGGTATTCATGATCTTTAGTTTAACATTTTAAAGCGTGTTAAATGGAAAAACTCATGTTAAATGGAGAAATAATTCCTTCTTTTACCATGTTAAAACGATATAACGTATAACATGGTTGAGAGTCTGTTACTAGGTCTGTTAAATAGAGAATGACGTCACGCAACAGACCAGCTGAGCTAATCGCCATTTTTGTTGTTAGGTTACTTGCTCGTAGTTTGTGTTTTGATTGTGTTAGTATTCTTTTGGATGATTTTATTACTAATAAAGCAATGGATGAGAATAATAATAATGTAATGACAGTTGATAATTAGTTCATCTTGATTCTCTTCCTCACCAGTAAGAACAACAATGCATCAAGTGGACAAACTTTTTCACAACTTCGATTTTTCACTCACTTTAGGCATGGTGTAATAAATTACTTTAATTAAAACTTAGAAGTAACCAATAACAAGAAGTTTTGGAAAGAAAGGTTGTAAAACGAGTTGCTCAGAAAATCCGCTAGAAGCTCTTATGCATTTAATATAGGGCTGCTCACAATCCTATATTTATAACATTTAACATGGTAAAATTCTTCCATTACAAACTCCCTAACCGCTCAACCCCCTAGTTTCTAACCTTGCATCCTCTTCTATTCCTAACAATCCTCCGATGCGCCTGAAAAGAAGATGGCCACGAGACCTGCTAATGTAAAATGTTATTAGAGTGCTACCAATGGGTAGTTGCTCTACACGCCTGTAACACTCTATTTTAACTAAGATCAAATTTACTGAATGTATTATGTAATATACAGTTGTAAATTTCAATAAAGATATTAAAAAAAAAAAAAACTTGGTAAAACATTTTCCATTTAACACATCATGAATACCCTTACTGTAATACTCTTTGTATAACATATATTTCCTGCTGCTATCCTCGCCTCTATTTCTTTCTGTACTTAGTTCTCATGTGTAACCAGGCTCTCCAGTTACTTAAACTAGTTTACAGAACTGAAACTGCGATATCTAAACGTAACTTTACTATTCACTTATTTGTTCCCTTCTTGAACTTTTCACTTACACGGTCTTATTTTCATTAGCCTTGAGGCCTAGTTTAGCTGCTAATTCTACGAATTCCTTGAATATTTCTTATAATGCTTAAAGCTATAAATAGCATTAGTAATACTAATTTAATTTAAAAACTAATTTTACCATCAAAACCCGAATGAACTAATTAATAAATAAATACAAACTTGTAACTTCATATTTTGAAACAAATAATAAAGTAATTCTGAGATATCAGTAAAATATATTGGTTATATGGAACTAATGATGCTCCGAGGTTTCACATGCGTCAAATTTGCATTATATTTGACTCATCCAACCCACAATGAGAAAATCACCTTCAACATGAACATTCTCTGAATAATATCTAAAAGTTACATGGAAAACCAAAAGGGGCAATTGGTGAAAACATAACTCACTTAACAGAATGCAACTTCAAATTGATTGCTGTATAAAGATAATCCATTGCTCAATACGCTGTAAATTTGATAATATTGGTCCGATTTAGTTGTGTATTGTGAATTATTGTGTATTGAATTAAAAATATTTCGAACGGGCAGATATAAAATTTCTATAATTTCCGAGTTGTTAATTTATTTTTTAGATAATTTTTTTTAAGAATATGTAATAGGTATCTTTTAAACTTCACCTTATCGCACATTACACATCATAACAAGAAATAAAAAAAAAAATTTTTTTAATGGATTTATGTAAAGTTTTTCATACATATAATTAATAACACATATCACTTATTTGTGGTGAAGATATAAAATTAATTAGTACATTTTCTAATGAATTATATAAATAGATGAGGAGGCCTAGAACCATAACTCCGTTGAGAGTTTTAACCAGTTGGACGAGTGCCAAACGAAATGGAAGATGGTTGTCCACGAAAGACTGTAAATTCAGTAACCATCAGTAGGATTTTATCCAAACAGAAGTCTGTTTCGGGGAAGGAAAAATAGATCCTAGTCATTCTGTTAACCTTGAAAAGCCATAATCCATAGATCTTGACCAATTTGTCATTGTCATTGGAAACAAAGTGTTAGAACGTAAATCAGTAAGCCTTTATTTATAAGCACTTTATTATTCGCTTAATAAGTCGTATAAATACAATCAATCATAAATCAAGTAATTAATTATTTTAAAAAATATGAAAAATCGAAATTAGAGATAACAATTATTCACTGAGGCTTCATATAAAAAACACAAAACCTAAATAAACACTCGTAGAATCGAACAAGGGAATTAGCATGTTAAGAGTTCCGTCACCTATCTCAACCTTGGCTAATTCAAGATTAAGTGGCTATTTCTTTATTCAAGAAGCTACTTGGTGATTACAAATAATATCTTGCATAGCATTTTAATTAACTCAAGAACAGGAGTAAGAAAATAATGACTAACTGCTAACAATCTTAAACGAACACCATAGCTAATTATAATGGCTAGTTCAACAACCTTACGAGGAATACCACAATGAAATATTTTATATAATCACTTTTAAATTAAGCCTGAAACAATAAAAGCTTAAAAATAAAAATATTCCGAGAATAAACCGAGACAAAGTGTTTTAAACACTCTAAAATAATTTATCATAATCAACTTACACTATTAAATTGAGTAAATTAATTCACTTAAAAAAAAATCTTCACAAAATTCAATCAATCAAACATAATACCAAAGTGATTAAATGTTAAAAAAATACACAAACATTTCAAAAGTATATCTTAATACATGACACAATGTAATAATCAAAATTAATAACGACTAACAAGAGAAAAATACAAAAACAATATTGAAAGCCTCCACAAGCCCACTAAGAAATAGCCGAGCGTTGAGCAACTCAACTCAATAATCTTAACAATACTAAACGACTGTTGACGCAACACAGCAATTTGTTCATTGAGCTGTTCGTTCTCTATGGATTTGTTGTGTATACTGAATGAGAATATTTTATAAATATTGTTTAAAATTAATAAATTATTTATTTTTGAATCCTTGAAATAAAATAATATCATAGTCCTTAATTAGAACTATTGGTTCATGATAATATGAAATCGCCAAAGTTCTAAACCTCACTGACTCAGAGTTTCATGATTTCTTGTGTATAAGTTATATACCAGCTAGATTAAAATATATTTTTTACATAAGTAGTTTTTTTATTATTAATTTTATGAAATTGTTTAATTTTATCATGTTTTGGATCACAAAAATACATGTGGATAAGATAGCTACAATAATAATATAATAAGATAGATACAATAATAAGATAGATACAAGAGCCCAAGAGGAGAAAAAAGACAGTTATTTCACCCCAATTTTTTATTACATAATTAAAAACTAGGTATAATTACTAGTCAAAATTTATTAGTCTGCCAAGTATAGGTAGGGGGAATATAAAATGCCGGCTGTTTCAAACCGTTAAAAATAATTAATTTTTTATTCGTAGCTCTATATCTTTACAACTACCAACAACAATAGAAAATCTAAGAGAGCATCATTTAAAGTAGAGTAAATTTGCTAAAATGTAAGCCCTAATAGAGCTATTTAGGTTCAATAGTTCTCGAGATATAGCTTTTTTAAAAAGCAACATTTCATAAAAATGCTGTATGGAATGTACTAAAAGACCACAACCAGGGAGGTGTTTGATACCCAATTTTAAAACTAATTGGGAATGATTTCATGTATGCAGCATAAACAAAAAAAAATTTTTACTTCTTTTAAATATTTTTTCCTAAATCTCGCATTTGGATTTTGTTTTTGTTTTTTCGTTTTTTTGGCTATGTTACTTCAGCTTACAATGGTTAGATTTAAATCAAATTTCAGGATGGATCAACCTAATTTCCAGTTTTAATTTTGACAGTTCTTGAATAAAACTTTCATTCATTGATTAATATGAAGCTCTCTTATTATCTTGTTAAAACAAAAAATTTATAATTGTATAATTGACAAAATATACCTTCCAATGCTGTAAAAAAATAATGATTTTATAAATAATTGTACATTATCTTGCCGAAACAGAATGTAGCATAATTGTTAAAAGGTATTGTTTTTGTAAAGAAAAAAAATATATATGTTTTTTTTGCAACAATATGACTAATTATGGCATATTTCATTCAAGTGCCCACTTCCGCAGAAATCATTAGATTAATGTTCATGCTATAGATAGCAGGTAATGCTATATAAATACGAAAAGTTAGTCACCACGCCAGCTTAAAGATTGTTACTGGTAAAATACGTTATCTTTAGTTGTGATGCGCCTCACAACTAAAGATAACCTCACATTTTTTTCCAATTTTGTCGAACAGAAAATCTTTACACCGGAAAATAACTTGAACGAGATTCATTTCACAGGGAACAACAAACTTTGGAGCTCTATAAATCAGTATTAAGAATCTATAAGATCAATAATATTTTATGCTTTAACTTGTCGCTAGAACTAATTTGCAATATTCGCGCTAAATGAATTTAGTTAGGATGATGTTTTTGAGATTTTTTCGATTTAATTTTTTTAGAAAAAGTAAAAGTGTTTTCATGAAGCATAACCTGAAAGCACTTGGAATACGCTCCAAAATGAGCATTCAAACATCCCACTAGCACAATTGGTTGTAAATCAAGGAGCATTTTGGTGATCCAAACAACTCTATTTCTTTTATAATAATAATTTGTATTATTCACCAAAATAAATTCAGAAAATATTGATTATTTGTAGTTCTGGAAAAAAAAGTTTTAGTTTATGAAAACAATATCTCAGGAACAATAAGACGTACAGACTTCAATGAGCACTCAAATTAAAGGTAGTTAAATAGATTTAAGTAGCTTATAACGTTTAGGGGCCACCTGTAGCTCAGTGGTAAGATGTAGCCTTACCAATTTGAGATATATTGGCAGTGCCGGTTCGGATCCGACCTGGGGCGTTAACTTTTTTCATTGAGTGGCGGTCCCACAAAATGAACTACTTTGACCCCAACCATGGTTAGGCAGTACAGTACTCCAGTGGGAGAGTCTTGGAGTGGAAAAAATACATTTATTTTTGTAAGATAGTCTAGGTATAAATTGAACCACATTCTAACATAAAATAACGCATGATTTCTTTTTTACTTTAACGACTCAAAAATGAATTTTTTGTAATATAGTATAGGAAACTATATTACAAGATTCATTTCATTTTATTCACCTACCCATGATTGGTGGTGGTATCCATTTTGACTCTTAAATGTGCATAGTAATTATTAAAAGTAAATTGAAAATTACAATCACAATGGATTATATAACAATAGTCCTGTAGAAGCCACTACATATTAATGTATCATAATATTTCATCAGTACAGTGGAACTTATCTTTTGATTAAGATTTTTAAGACCTATGTCCGAAAACTAATCTTGCTTACTGCTGATTTTAGAAGAAAATGTGAAAATTGCAGGATTCTTTAAAATCTAATCACGGTGATGAGTCAACCTAAACAACGGTTTTATTTTAGTGCAACAGTTTATTTACATCCTAAAACAAATATAACAGCAAAAATAGATTAAGATAGGTTTAAGTAACACCTTGTTGTTTGGCTAACTAAATTTATGCCCCAGAAAATTTCTTCTCTTAACACTTTAACGTTATTCATGATTCTAAAATAACCACTAAACTTTCTTAGAAGAGTTTCAACTTGTAGTGCGTAAGATTGAGGATTTTATTGAGGATTTGTCGAGTTTCGGCCTCCGATGTCTGTGTACTGAACCAGAGACAGGGTCCACAATAACCGAATGTGTTTTCCTCTATAACCATTAAACCTCTCGTATGAAATATAAATCTCCGTAAATTCGTTCCAAAAAATATTTAAATTTTTACAGTGTCAAAATAGAAAAAAAAAAAGTGGATATACAGAACATTTAATTTTTTTTTTATAATATTGCTACCTTTCTACAAAAACTTTTTTTCACGAATAATATATTTTTTTCCTATTTAAATTTTGAATATTTAGTTCCTAATTATGTTGGCCGAATGGATCGAAGTGAACTGTCTAATTATAGAACAGTTTTCATAAAGTTGTCAATAACACTGAATTTTATTGAAAAGGTTCAATTAAAATTTAAAATACCGCATAGCCAAAAACCCTAAAACTTGTCAGCTAAAAATATTTTATTTTTTCAAACAGATAGAACTGAAGTATTGTATATAGGTTTCAACACTATTTCTTTATAATTACTTAATAATTTAAAAAAATTGAAGTATAAACTCCATCTAAAAACTATTGAATTAATAAAATAGATAAAACTCACCTGCACTCGCTGAAGGGAGGCTTGATGTCCTGCTATCAGTAGCAATCGAGGAAATATAAGGCAAGCACTGTTCCTTATCACCGATATCGTCTGATAAGAGCCAAGCGCTTTGGAATCTTTAGAACGCCCACAATCCTCAGCAGTCAGCGTTTTCCTGTCAAACACGTGATGATGAAAAGTTGTAAAAAAAAATTTAAATAACATATACTTGAAAAATTGCAATCATAAATTCTAATTTCTAAGTTCTAAGTTGTACATCAGAAATTTAATTACTTAAGGTGAAATTGGGAATTGTAGTAATACATTAAACCACACTTCACTTATAATTAGAGGTATTTATTAATAGTGAAACTAAGAAACAAATAATAAAAGGCTTAGCGAAACTGAAGGTTCGATGCCGATAAACCAATTATTGTCAACACACAATGACGCTCGTCAACCCCCAAATCCATCAGTTTCTATTAGTATTTTCTTTTTGATTAAAAGTGTCTATTAACTTAGTAGGGATGCGTTTGTTATTCAATTATAAATCTTTATAAGTCTATCTTTTCACTGCCACATTTTCAGTTATATTTATCCGATGCAGTTCTCCGGGTCTGGATTCTCCGGTTAATCCATCCTTTACCACTCTGAATATTTTACGCAACACTTTATTTCCAGAAACCATACCGTTCCTCCTTCAATGTAAGCAACCACTTCTATTATAAAGAAGTATACTGAAAAGAAGTAACTCTAAAGAAATTTCCAGCAAGAACAATTATCATTATTATGCATTGTACAGGTTATAAATAAAAAAATCATGTATCCATGTTTTACAATATAATAATCAGATTAATTACAAAAATCCTTACACCTATGCCACTGCCATCGCTATAACAGGTATATAACACTTAGGATTATACCTTAACGATCGACAAAATTAAGTTATTAGCGAAATGAATATAAAGCTCAAATCGATTTCAAAATAGAACCAGAACGTTACTGTTAGTATTTATATTTTTGTTGAAAAATAACATAACCAACACTATTAAAAACAAAACTTCTATCATCAACTGAAACTTTATTCCTCTACTTTTACTTCAAGAGGAAAATTTTTTATTCCACTATCAATGTCTAGTGACATCACACGTCTTTTGCTCAATGGACAAGATAGCCAGATTGTTTAGCCTCAAAGTACTCATTATTGATCTTAAATAATTTTTTATAAATTTCAATTTCGAAAATCCCTCACAGCTGGATCCCTGGCATTGCTAATGGTAATTGTGAGGAATATTCCTGTTATTGTAATAGTAGTAAGCAGAGTACCTTCTAGTTCAGATTCAGCAATAAATAATCTAGATCAGCGGTTGCTAAACTTTTTGTGCCATGGCACCTTTCTTGGAATAAAACATATTCGCGGCACCCTTGTCGAGCAAAAAATATTTGCACCACCCTTGTTGAGATAAAAAAAATTAAAATGTCGGCTCGATCATTCTTAGACCAATTTAATATGCCGGATTGTAATGTAAAGAAATAACAAAATGCACAGTATATTTTCTGTTTTAATTTTAATTTTTTTTTTTTTATAAATAATATTTTGAGAAATTGGTATTCACTTTCCCACTCCTGGCATATACTTGGAGCACCCCAGCGTGACCATAAGCTTTCTGGACACCCCATAACCTTTGCATACCGCTGGTCTAGATTACATTTAGTATTCTAATCTATAATACGTTAATAGCCAGCGTTAGATAAGCAAACTTTTTCGCCAAATTCTGTACCAACCGAAAACGCTCAAGAATTTCTACAATTATTCCTTGTGAATCGTTGGACAAAAATATAAAATAAATTGGTGCAAATTTTTAGAAGATATAATTATTTATTTTGAAATTTGCCCGTCCCTACGCCCTTACAATGCTACGCCACTGATCTGTTAGTTTAAATGTAGTTTCACACACACTAATATCATCGAAGTGCTACTAGGAGAAGGAATTTTTTTTATAATGTAATTGTAGTAACTTTTTATATTATTGGGGAAAAAAATAATATAAAAATAAATGGAAGATGGTCTGGGTAAGATCAATTAAAAACTCAAATAGTGATTAAGCTAATTATATTGAGCCAACGTTTCGCCCCACGTTGCAGGGCTCCATCAGGGCTTTCAGACTAGACTGAAATGACAGACTTCTAGCCTAAAAGCCCTGATGAAGCCCTGCAACGTGGAGCGAAACGTTGGCTCAATATAAATGGTTTAATCACTATTTGAGTTTTTAATTGATCTTACTCAGACCATCTTCCATTTATTTTATATAAAAAATATTGCCAATAGTCTTACAAAAACAAATTTTTCGATTACTATGTGTATATAATAATATATTATATGTCAGTCTAAGTCAGTTGCTACTGACTTACTTTTCTAGGTGAGTCAGCCCTAAAACGGCTCGATAAAATATTTTTTGAAATCTAAAAAATCAGTGCTTTAAGAATCCACCGATCTTAGCGTCCTTTGCAGCCCCTAAAAAACGAATTCGCCTAGCTTTTTCCATTAAAGTTTTGTTTCCCATCCATCAAACAATATTTTTCCAGACCTGCAGTGTAAAATATTTTTTTAATTAAATGAAAATTTATATTTAAGGGAATTAAATGAAGGTAAAAACGTATCTTATTTCGTCTTCCGAAAAATCAACGATTGAGTATTTTTTTAAAAATTCTATATAGAGATATAATCGGCTGATACATAAAAATATAATAATTTTTATATCCATGCACAGTAACAACTGCTAAAACCACACGGATACGTCTAATTTTTTTGTTCTTAGTATCACCAAAAAAATGTTTATTGAAATTAGTGAGTCGACGTCCGAAGGCTCTTCATGTTAGCCATAAAGACGGGTTGGGACGTAGCCAAATAATAATTACTAAGCACATCGACAGGTAATATATATAATAAAATGTTTAAGGAATCAACATTCGAAAAGAGGCCATATTAAAAAGAAATAACTGAATACTTTCATATGGTTTTTTTGTTTGTTTGGTTGTATCCAAGAATATTGGATCCAACATTAAAACCATGAAATTAATGGGGATATAGACAACCCCAAAGCACAAGACGGATACAGCCCAAATCTGCGAGTAATCTTACTTTAATCAATTCTAAAAGACATTTGGCTATTCTATTTTTAAGCCCTTACTAAAATATTGAACTGTTTTGATGAAACTGTGAGGGGTTAGTTTAGGGATGAGGTGCTGTTTTTTTAATTTATAAACAATGCAAAGTAATTTAAGAATGATTCTTTCTTGTTTTAGACATAATCTAAAAAATGCCCGATTCTTGGAATAACAAAGGTTAACAATCATGATGAAACACCTAATGTTAATTGCATCTGTTCAAAGGCAGTAAACCACAGTAAATATACTCCCATGGCGCTGTTTGCTTAGCAAATTCTCAAAAAAATGATTTATGAAAATGTCCAAAAATATATATACATATGTTGTTTATTTAGACTACGTTGCAATCTACAATAATGTAGTAAGGATGGATCGGTAGTTTGCATAACATAAATGACATACATCACAAGGCGAAATACAAAACGAATTAAGGAATTATATAACATGACATAACATCCTCCTTGATATATCTCGAGAATCTAAAACACTTGGCAGCCAAAACATTTTGAGGACCACTTATGAAAAGTCTATCATCACCATCGAACAATAGCACAGACTCGCCAAAAGTGCTAAACCTTGAGCTTTTTTGTGCGAAGCTAAAGACATTTAGTTATACATACAACTTAAACAATGGAATCGCAGGAAGAAATCAAATTGCTTTTGTTTCCCATGCGAAATACAGATATGAAACGATATTCATTCGTGAAGCCATGAGAAATCATATAATAATAAATTGTCACAAAAAACTTGACATTGAATAAAAAAGAAATACTCACTGTAAGACAATTATCAGAGAAATACAATGAGTTCAGTTGTCTTGAAAGAACGCCATATGGACATTTCTAGTTCAGTTCGGTTGCCACACTTCACAAAAACTACCAGCGATTTATTTATAGCATTTGTATATAACGCTTCTACAAGAAATAGATACAGAACATTTTTATTTTTAAAAAATTGAATACACTGTTAAAGTAAATATAAATAATAAGTTCAAGGATATTGAGCCTGGGGTTCTGTATGTCAAATTAGTAAACCTCAACGCAACTAATAAAGGAAAAAAATATTTACCAGATAAATTTTGCTTTTGTATTATACTTAAGTACAAATTCAATATTTACAACATGAAAAGTATTCAAAATTTTCTCCTATACATTTCAATGTTTTAAGTTAGTATAAATTTTTTGAAAACCAACCAGATTAAACTTATGTACTGAAATGAAAGCTTATTAAAGTTAATTAAAATTCATTATACTTGAATTTTCTTCTTGAATTAACACCTTTAAGATATTTTACAAAATAATAGATAATTTTGTAGGCAATAGACAATTTTTTTAAATGGTCAATTGTTAAGTGGTCTCTCATTCTATACTCAAATTTTGCAGTTCTATGCAGTTTTAAAAGGTATACGAATAGATTTTCGAGCCTTTCTTTTACAGTTTTAGAGTCATTTAGTAGCAATCAAAAAAGTGAGAAGATATCTCTAGGAATCCGAAATATCATTCTATATTCTACAACGGCATACTGAAGAAGTAACCAAGGACGATTTTGGTTATAATTCAATGTATAGAATCAAAATATAAACATAGAGATTTTTTTTACTTGCGTAATTTAATGCTACGTGTTTATCGCCATCGATTCTTTTTTTATCTCTTTTATGTTGGTTGATTCTCTGAAGGATTAGACCTGTGTAAATGATGACAGAGATTCCAATTTGATTTTTAATATTAGATTTTTTATTAATATCTCTGGATTATTATTTGTTATCCAGCCATAAATTTTATTCGATGCCCCAGTTCATAAGCCCACATAATTAAAAACTTCCGATCTGTCACAACTATAATCTTATCTTTAATCTCAATCTATGATCTCTATATTTGTATTTCCTTAATTATGTTATTCTACTAATTCCTTATAAACAAAAAATTTTGATATTTTAAAATGTCTCAATTTAATTTTTGTTAATCAAGAAATTTTCATTTTTTTCCTATATATTTTTTTCTTTTTTCTATTTCGATTATCTGCAATTTGTAGATGTTATTTTTTACCAAAATTTTTATATAATTTATTTTTAGTTATTGTATTTTAAATAGTATAATTTTGGTATAGTTGAAACTTAAAACAAAGTTTTTAGTAAATTTTTTTGGTAGATTTATTTAAGTTAGTATTTTTTCTTTTCTTTCGTACTCAAAATTTTTCGACTTTTTCTTTTGTCTTTTATTCGTATTTCTTAATGTTTACTAATATATTTTTTGTTAATATACTTACTTTATTAATATACTTTACTCTCCCTGTACGAATCAAGGCTTCTCGAGAAATAGACATTCTTCTATTTAGGCTATAACACACTACATTCCCACGCCAATAGTAGAGTCCTCCAAAATATTAAAATTTTTTTCAGATAGTAAAAAAACTTGTAGAACAATATTAATTTTAGTTCTTTATTATAAATTTTATCAAGTTAAAATACTTTCTTTCAGTGGAGTTGTCGATTTTACTGTTTTTGGCTATCCTGAGCCTTTATTTTTGTGATACCAGAAATTACCTTTTCTTGTAGCATTCCTTGACAACACATATTTCATTATTTATGCATCGCATGAGATATATTGATTGACTTTTTTTTACTTCTAGAATAAGTATTATCGGCATCATTATAACATATCAATAAAGTATTTATAATATATATTTTTAGTGTACTTATAATGATTTATATAGCTGTTCGTGATATATAATGACAAGAACCATGAGTGGCAGGACATGCAAGGACTCCTATTCCTTCAGAACTATCCTTCGCAAGGCTGGCAGTGTATTGTCATTTATATTTCTTCTCATTGTCCTAGGCTATGATGATGATGATGACATGACAGGAAGAAGGGCACCAACTGCCTTCAAATTCATGACCATACTCTTACATGGCAGAAGCAGGGCATAGCAATGTAAACGCCCATTTTCACGATACATGGTTCAAAATTGAAAACGTTTTAAGTCTTCAATAACCACTCAAACCCTAAATGTCCAAAATAAGCATGGGTTTATTATTATTGTTTATTTGTTTATTTTTTGTTACATAGTTTTACGTGTAAATTTTTGGTCAGTTCATAACTTTTTAGTTACTAAGAATGGCACAAAACATTCTCGAGGTTTATAACGGTTTCCCGTCCTCGAAGAATAGTACGCAGAAAATATTTGCTAGTTTTCTTTAACTGTTCTCATGAGTATTAAACTAGACGTGGGATTTGTATAAACGAAACTAATTAACATTAATTGCCATTTTTTTTCCTGAAAAGCTGGTTAAGCAGTGAATTTTTTTTAAACTATGACTATAATTTTATACTAATAGCTAATTGGATAGTGTACGTCTAACTTATTGCATCTTGATAGGAAAAATTATCATCGAAACAAAATTTCTGATCTCTTTTGAAAGATTCGGTAAAAAAAGCAAATTTTATAAGAAATTAACAACTATAGAACTCTTTTCGAAGGAAATTTAGAATAATAGAAATACTTTTGGGTGTATCAGCAAATTAAAATTGCGTTCAGTTATGTTATCGTCCAATTTTTTATTTTATACAAATTTTAGAGATTTATTTTGAAAATTGAATATAGTTTAGTTCCTTACCCTCCTTGTCCTCTCCTCCTCCTACCCCTCAAAAAAAATTAAAATAAAATAAATTTGTCGAATAAATTTAATAAAACTAGAATTAAGAATAATGATACGTTTTTGAATTTAAAAAAAGGAATAGAAAAATTTTACAATTAATATTTTGAAATTTTTGTTAAGACTACTTACATATATAATTAATATATATACATATATTACTTCCTTGTAAAACAATTTTTAAAAATATATAAAAGAAGATGAAAGATAATTCGTTTTTAGAAGTACAGTAGATAAGGAATGACATACCGGGTGGTTTTAATTTTCAATAGACTCTTGTTATCATAAACAATGAAAAGAAACACAATGATAGACTTTAATGTAACTTAACTAACAATAGATTACATAAACATTTGGCTGATAAACAAGTGTCTGTTCTATGTTTAGCAGTGTTTGGACATGGTACAATCCGAACGGTATAGCTACTCTACTCAACCTATTAATAGAATAATTTAAAAAACAATAGCGTGGCTCCAAGGTACCAAACTAATCAGGGCCGTATTGGAAGTGGTCAGTCACTAAGATTCAGATTATAATAAGCTATTTTTAAGTACGGTTTCACTAATCCTAAAAAATGTTATGCTATAAAAAGAAAAATTAACTCTAATTAACTAATTTTAAAAATCTTTAAAAAAATACAAAAATTAAAATAAGGCAATTGTTGAGGTTGCCTAAATAGAAACATTCAAATTTTCAAAATTCAACAGTCACTGACTATTCCAATTCTAGCCAATTTAATTATTATGAGGAATAAAACATATAGCTAAGCTAAAAAATATAAACTCTTGAAGAAGTTTGTCGGGGGTGCGGTCAGCAAAGAACAACATAAATAAACAAAACGATATTTATTTATTTTATACCGACGTTTCGACCTGAGTTTCAGGTCTTCATCAGGGGTTGTGGCTTGTAAAGGGGAAGATGGTAACTGTTACCATCTTCCCCTTTAAAAATTATAAAATTTAATTATCACATTACATCATCATACTTATTAGTACGCAAAGTCTCAAAACCAGGTCAGTACCAAAAACAAGAAAACCAAACTCAAATACCATGATGAATGAGGGATTCAGAAGGGCATGAAGCCCTAGCGAATTGCGGTCTCTCCTTTTACCATCACTCCATAAATAACTAAAGTCGACATCATCATCTAAATATTATTTCTACAGGAGTGATTCCTTTTCAAGGAGAAGCACTGAAGTATTGTTTGAAACAAATTTTTCGTGTACGTGCATCTAGAGATAAAATAAAGAATCAAACCATTGTGTACCATACTACTTGTCAGCTGAACAAAAAATTGTATTACTTTTAAAATCATTCACGAGAATGTTTAACATTTTCTTGTGGCATCTTTGATTTCAAGTCATGGATTTGAAATATTATATAAATATCTTCGTAACATTCCAGCCACATTTCCGCCTTCCATAAATGGCAAATATGTGATTTTAGTTTAGTATGAATTTTCGTCTTTGAGCTAGGTTGTTCATACGAAAACCATTTTGTGAAACTTGGTTATCTGAACTCAAAACGAGTAATACCGTCAGAAACATGAATTTGAAATTTTTCACGATCACAATATTTTCCCTTATTCTGTAATTCATATATCGATAAGTGGACGTGTTATTTTATCGATAATAATACTAAATTATTTTAAATAACAGACATCGAGGTTTTAAGGGATCTTCAAGAGGATCTTGTTATAAAACGAGTTGCTTCGTCTCGACCAAGGTTCGATATTTTATATATATGAAGATGGTCAGGGTTGCGGTCAAAAGTGAAACAAAAATAGTTCACAACTATTTATTTTCCGACGTTTCGGCCCACTTTGTAGGGCTTCATCAGGTTCGGTTGAACAGAAAGAAACAATCACTGTTCGATATTTTAATTTCCTTTTAACAGCCTTTCCTTACAGAGGTACCGTTTAATGATGGCAAAGGGGGAAAAGTTACGAATTGTCTTAAGAAAAAAATTTCAATATTTTGGAATCACTAAAGCTAAGAGTCAAACAAATATTATAAAGTTCATCTGTGGCCAAAAATTCTTTTTCTATTAAATTTAGAATGAGACGTAAGCCAAACCTCACACAAATACGCAATTATAGCGCCATGATTGTTAGGACAATAGACAAACATGGTGATTTACACCAAATATCTTACGTAATTCAACAATTCAATTGTTTAAATAATTATAAATTAATACATAACATAAGAGATGACGCGTACAAATGATAAGCAATTATGGTATCGTTATAGTAACACAGTAATTATCAATAAATATCTTGTGTAATCGATTAATTTATTAGTTTAAATAATTATGAAATTAAGGCATATAGGGAATGAGTAGTGTAATCAAGTTTTACAAGTAAACTTAGAAATCATCACAAGCTATGAACCTATGACTTGAGATTTTTCAAATATTTGTACAGGTGATCTTTCAGAAAAATTTAAGTGCAAAGGTAAACTATAAAGAGTGCATTTAAAATTATCGAGTATCGAATCCTTCCACAGTAACCACTACACTCTATCATTTTGTTTGTTTTGTTTTATTTATTTTTTTACTTCTTCACTACACCAAGACTATCTGATTTTTTAACATTTATGGTGAAACATGTATTAATTTTCGTAGGATGTTTTTATTTAAATGTCATCGATAACTAAGAGGTATTTCATAAAAATTAAAACATAACAAGAATTACTGGAAAGAATATTCTTATTAAATTGAGGAGGTGAGCGGAAAAAGTATTTGGGTCATTCAATGTCAACTCAACACATTTTTGGACCTTTGGACACCTCAGAATTCTTTTCGAATTTTTCACAGGTGTTGCATAGTCTTGGAAAAACTTGGAATTTTATTAAGATACGTCCCCTAATTTTTGAACGACAGAGCTGTCAATAAATTAGCTAAAAAGCAGAAGGTTCCCAAATTTAGCTGGGTGGGATATGTCATTTTGCAGTAGACCCCATGCCTTTTCATATCATAAGTTATTATAATAAGTTAGCAGTTCCCAACCGCCTAATTTAAAATTTTTATTTTAATTGTCTCAAAAAGTACATATTTCAAAATGTATTCATTGAATAAGTTTTATTGACGTAAATAACAGGGAAAAACATAAATGTGGGATGGACACGGCATCATTAGGGATATTCATGATCTTTAGTTTAACATTTTAAATGGAGAAATATTTCCTTCATTGACATAACATATAGCATGGCTGAGTCTGCTAATAGGTCTGCTAAATGGAGAATGACATCACGCAACAGACCAGCTTTGCTCGTAGTTTGTGTTTGTATTGTGTTAGTATTATTTGGGATGTTTTATAACAAATAAAGCAATGAATGGCAATAATAATAATGTAATGACAGTTGTCAATCAGCACATCTTGTGATCCTCTTCCTCACAAATCAGAAAATCAACAAGATACTCAATAGCCAAACTTTCACACAGCTTCCACTACTCACTCAGTTTAGGCATGTTGTAATAAATTACTTAGAGGTAAACAATAACGTGAATCTTATGCATTTAACATTTAAAAGACTTTAAATAAGACTGCACAATCCCATACCAATAACATTCAAAATAGAAAACATTTTACATTTAACACAACATCATGAATACCTCTATTGCTGAAAAAATTAAAGACCGCACCACTTTCACGAATTCAACTCTTTATTCACATTAATTATTTCAGAAACGCTATATATAAATATACTGCAAACATGAATAATGGTTTAATTAATAAGTAAGGAGAGAAATTTATCAGGAGATTTGAAAATTTAATTTTCGAAAGTTCCGACTGCATTAAAAAGATTTTCATAAATATTTTTGGGAATGTAAGGACTTAATTCAAAAACAGATCTCAATAAAATTTATCAGTTTTCCAAGTCTCTACCTATACAACACCTGTGCAAAATGTCACAAAAATCTGAGAACGTAACTACTCAATTAGGATAAAAAAATTTGTTGCATGCTTCAGAGTTCTTATCAAACTGTAAAATGTGGAGAAATAAATTCTATGTGAACAAGCCTAGAAGTAGAAGGGTTTGAATATAATACTATGATATCAAATACGGATTTTTCATCAAAGGCTACACCAGGAGCTGATGCGTTCAGCTAGGTTTTCCCTAGAAGCCATTTAAGGCACAGGTCCCCACTTTATTGGAGCAGAGAATGCCCTAAAAGGATCCCCACCCCGAACTGATTCACGGCTGATTGAACACAAAGTAAATTACTGCTTGCAATTGTGGACTCGACTTTAGGCAAGAGAGGATTCCAAGACCCCTTTTTGATGGTCTACTGTCTGCGATAACACAATAGCACTCCAATAAGGCACAGTAATCGTAAAAATGAATGAACGACGTAGTGTAGATTTCATTTTTGTGATATTTCATCTCAAATATACACCAGAGCTCATAAATAACAAATTAATGCTTCTTATCTCTATCGCTTTTACTCCCCACACTCATTCATTCATTTAAATGAATGAAAGAGATATCATGACTTAGCCTTATTGGTAAGATCAGTGACTAGTTCTAATAATTACAGGTTGGGGAAGACTCAAAAAACGTTTTATTTATCTCCTCTTCTTATTTGTTTATAAAGGTCCGATTTGTACCATTTTGTGTAGTTTCAAAGCCATACGACACTCTTAAGTTTCATTTAATTGCTAAAACATTGTCAAAGTTATTACATTTTTTGTAAATGTAGGTAGGCGAAAATTATGTACTCACTAAATTTAAAATTTTATTTCTCTATTGTTATAAATATTCGCAAGTTAGGGATATCGACTTTATCTCTCCGGAGTAAAATTTCATATGCATTTTCATTATACAGGCTGTTTCAGGGTTAAGTGGCCAAACTGAAACTATGAACTAAGGACCTCAAAACAACAAAAAAGAAATTTCCTCTGAAGGTATGTGTTTAGGTGATGGATTAGATAGAACACGGTTTTATCCCTAAATAATTCATAACTATGGAAATCTTTAGGTGTAAATATATCCTAAACAAAGCGTCTGCGGACATACCTTCAGAGCATTTTTTTTTTCTTTTTTTGGGGTCCTTAGTTCATATTTTCAGTTTGGCCACTTAACCCTGAAACACCTAGTATATTGTAGTGATATTTTACTTCTCTTGTAACATAAATAAAAAATGTAAACTGTCGCCATGAACATGTTGATGAGACATCAAAAATTATATTGTTCAATCTTTTCGAATTGATGTGAAGATTGCCAAAAATATAAAAAAATAGTTGATTAATATCAATAGTGTGGAGAAAATAACTAACTCCAATATAAACAATGGAAGGTAAAGAAAAGTATAACTTAAGAACCAGGGCAGGTAAAAATTTAGAATATATAGATATGAACTCAAAGTAACAAGTCTTGTATAAGTATCGCCAGAAAAAGTTTATTTATTCTAGAAATAAATTGCAATTGTTTTTGCTAATTCATAAAAAATACTAAGAGTCAAACATGATAATTTTGTAGATAGAAGTAAACAGTGAAATGTTTAATTAAATTTTATTTATTATTATTCTTCATGAACCAATGAATATAATAATTTTTAAAAATAAAGTATTTAAAGATATTTCAAGTGAGGTAGTGAAATGGAAAATTATTAAGAAGAATCATCAAGAAGAAATCATCGATATGAACTTAATAAAAATTTATAAAAATTCAGCTTACTGAAATAGGACAGAATGCTGCATGATACTAGGATCTGAGGAACCAACAGTTTATTTCTAAAGGCTCCAAAGAAACTGATAATTCGAATAGTTTATCTCGTAAATCAATAGCCTGTTCCAAAATAAAATACATAAATAATATGAAGGAATGAAACTAGTCATTTTATAATAAAATTAAAAAGATTTTTAATTTACGGAACAGACCCTAGATGTTCAAGAAGTCATAAGTGGATAAACCTATGGTTGTTCAAAAAATCGTCTAAGTTTTGATACATACTAAGAACACTCGAAAACTCGCAACACTATAAGATGAAATAGATCTCAAGTTCGTCAAGTGTAAGCGGCTATGGTAAGCCAGGAACTTGGCGCGGATGGGGGACGTCGAGATTCCAAAGGAAGGCCTTGATCAGGAAACTGCATGCCAAAAGGTGTAGGGAGAGCGAATATTTGGATGATCGGGTTCTCGGAAAGCTTAAGAGTACAGGATCTCCGGAATATTATTATACGGAACTACAGTATTGTAAGAAGCATACATCTACAAATAATTTTAAAAATTAGTTTTCACCTCACTTAGCAGGGAAAATTATTTCTCCTAATAAGCTAATAAATATAATTAGGCAGTGAATTAGGCCTTTGTTTTTCGCTTATAGCTCCTAAATGGCGCATCCTATAGTAAACTACTTGTTCTCGCTGCTTCTTCGTTTTCAATAACTGATCTGAATTATTACAAAGTCCAAATGCTGCCAGAGGCTTATGACCATTATGGTCTATGGCAACTTAACTGAATTGTTGTTAACTTCTGGTACTCATTGGATGCAGAATTGAATGCTCTTTGATTTTTTACGGCATACCTTTTTCATTAGGATGTACTATTCAAGAGTAATACAAAAAACAAAGACCTAATTTATTAAATTAATGAGCTGCGTAGTATGGACTCTATGACCGTTTCTGTGTTAAGTGAGAATGAAATTAATTATTTAGTTTAGAATTATGTATATAATTAATCTACCTTTTGAACCTTATTAAAGTATAAATTTGAACTTAAGATGTTTAATTTTTTTTAATAGTTCATTTATTGTTATTTACAATTTGTATAAAAATATATACAACTAGTAGATTTTCTATAAGTTATAAAATGACATGATATAAACATGTACAGAATCTACCCATCGATAGAACTCCAATAATATTTCTAAAGGGGAAGATCTCGGGGCCTTAGTCTTATCAGACGCCTAGAAGGATTATCAAGTTATGAAGAGGGGGGGGGGAGCCAGGTTAGAAACATTTGAGTTTGGATGGTTGGGAAGTTTATCATGGAAGGATTGGAATCTGGTTCTGGCCAAATCGGTAAATGTGGAACATTGAGGTCCTAGACGGTGACGAAGTAGGGAGCATTAAGAATTTTAGACTGTAAGGATTATAAAAGATAGGCCTTTCAATAGTCATGTAGATCAGTCTTTTGTAATGGACTGGAAGTTTAGACCGTTTGTCTAGTAAGTGCTGTAATAGTCGAAATCGAAGAGCATTTTCCTGCCTTTTCAGTCTTGTGTGAGGATTCCATGTCAGTCGTTTGTCCAAATGTAGTTCTAAGTAAAGGATCTGTTCGACAGAAATAAGAGGGATATTATTAAAGGAACTTATGATCTTTTTAAAATCATTCGCTAATATAAGTTTAATGAGTTTGATTTTGTGTATCGGGTTCATGTACTAAAGATAGAGAAAATTCAAAATTGGTGAGAGGATGTCGCGCCACAATGTACGTATATACGGACAAAGTGAATTATGAAAACTGGAAGGAACTGGAATTCTGAGTTTTCAGGTTATGAGGATAAATACAAGTAACAGCTGCACAAATTACTAAAGGTTTTTAATTATAGTTTTATTCATTACATGAATATTTTGAATTCTTCGCGACCGCTATGTAAAAGGACCAGCTGTTCATATCGTGTTCGATGTAGTTAGTTGCCTTCAATTGTAAGTTCAAGGAATACTCATTGACGGTCCGGGCTACAACGAGTTTGTATCTCGCCAGCTATGAATTCATCTTAATTGGAATTGAGAATAAACAAGCTTCAACAACTCTCGAGAGATAAAACATCGGGAATGAGGTTCTAAAGGGACTATACTGTAAATTAAGTTAAATTAATGTTTAAATAAAATTAATTTTATCCAATTTAAGTCTCAAAAAAATCTTCGTTTCTTATCAATTATTAACTTGGGCAAAATTGCTTGAAAAAAGTTTTTAAAATTGATGTGCTTGTAATATTTATATTTAAGTAATAGTTTTGTTTGTTAAAATTGTTAAATATTATACGTCTAATAAAAGATGTTTGTGACAGATTGTCCTTGAGAATGACCAATTTGGCCGAAACGTTGGAGTTTTATAGAAATAAAGATTGTTTTAAGACTTAAATTAGATAAAATTTATTTTATTTAAACAATAATAACCAATCTCAAGAAAGGGATAAGAAGCTTATGAATAATGTAAAATTAACTTCACACAGAATTAATATCTAATATAACTGATAATTAACATTTTCCACAAAGGAGCCACTAAATTAGATATGAACATTATGCAGCCTTTATGTCGTGCCATATTAGAATGCAGAATAGACATTAAAATTAACATAATCATTTAATCGACGTTTGAGGTCTTGGACCAACCAAAAAATAAAATAATAACACTAATTTCGCGAAATTTACTTAAGTTTAATCATTATATCTTATAACTGTATAAGTGATTTATGCATTATGCTAATCTATATCGAGACTAGTTCATCTCACAACCATGGGAAAGTTGTACTAATCTATAATCCTTTATTACTTTAATTGCGTTTCATATTGTTTTAGGAATAAACAAATAACTGAAAAATAATTTATTCCAAACAATAACACATATAAAACGTATCTGTTTCTATAAGGATAAAGGAAACGAAATAAAACAAAAATTAAAAAGCCAGAAACAATTTTAAACTCCATAAGTAACTGTAAAATAAATGGATTGTCTTTGCCCATACCAAAAAAAAAAAGTTGAAATTAAAAATTACTTTGTTTCTTAAAACAAAGCACCATTAACTTATAATTTCCCATACAATTGTTGATTTATAGATTATATTTTTATTTTTTAAGACAATCCGCAATGAAGGTGATGTTTGGTTAGTTATCTAAAGGTGGCCTACCTATTCTAACCAAGGTGGGGGTTCAAGTACTTTATTTTGTGGGTCCGTCACTTAATGAAAAAAGTCAAAGCCCCCAGGGCGGATCCGAAGCGGCGCCGCCCGCAGATCTCAGAACGATAGACTTAGGCCTTACCATCTGAGCTACGGACAGCCAAAGATCATACGCATGACTCGTCTAATGTTGCCAAATTACAAGTAATTACAATAATTTTAAAATGTAGTTTTACGAAAAATGGTACTACAAACGTCAATGAAAAGGTATAAAACGGCCCGTTTCCTTTAGAACCAACAAATGTCAAAAAAAAAGAATTTCATATCTTGAACACGTCACATAATTTTTGAATGGGTGAAAAATCCACCTCACATTTTTCAATTTACACCTCCACGAGTACCTCAAAGTAGGGATGGGATATCGATATCGATATTTGGTCTTCGATATCCGATATTTTGATATCGATATCGAGTAACCGATAAAATCGGAATATCGATATCTTCCTTCGATAATATCGAAATATCGGTTTCTAAAAAAAAAAAAAAGGTCGCACCTTAAAAGTAGAGATATATAAAAGAAATATATCATTTATATCCGATATCATTTAATCTAAATATCAATATTTGCTAAAGAAAATGTGTTAATTACAGTATTTAGATATTGATATTATAATATTGATGTCATATTCATTTCGATTATTTTTTATTTGTAACGTTAGCAACAATATTCCGATATTATTTTATCAAAAGATCGATATATTGTTACAATAATATAAAATCCATTCGATCTTTGATAATGTTATTAATATCTATATCAATAATTGAAACAGTATTCTAATATTAAGGAGGAAGGCTTATTGTTTATTATAAAGATTCATTCTCGACAAAATTATTAAATATTAACTCAGTTCATGGTAAATTATAAGAGTTACAGTTTATCCAAATATAAGTTTCACTAATAATAATATTTCTGACCTGGAAATTACTATTTTATCCATATATAGACCACCTCGGACAAAAATCAAAAACTGTATCCAAGAGTTGATTGAATTGCTCATAATTAGTATTTTATGACTGATTTTACATTACAAATTATGTAAAGTTTGATTGTTTCAATTTGCAATAGATAGATAGATGTTTAGCCTCGGTGCTATAAATGTATCAGTAAAATTGTTATTATGAGTTTTGAATGATACCGTGAGTTACGCTTCTTTCTGTAAGAACTAAATACCAACTACGTTAAAATAGGAACTTGAGCATTTCAATGCAATTAGTTTGAACGCAACTGGTCAAAAATTGTATTACGTCTTTCCTATATGGAGACATTTGTAATTAGTCAGCTGTATTCGGCTTTTGTTTCTAAAATGGTTTTTGAGAACAAGTTTAGTGAATAAATCTTTATTTACTCGTAAATGAAAGTTTCCAACCATCAAGAATAAGACGGCCGTTATGGATAGGATTATCTAATTTTCTACGAAGTGTTTACATATTATCCTCTACGGCTCTCTCTATATGATATTTTAGTCATTTTAAACAAAATATCGATATTTAGATAAAATAATATCAGAATATTGTTCTTATATACCATATCGATATTACAACAATAGAAAATATCGAAATAAATATGTAATTATCAAAATAAAATATCGATATTCTATTTTTATATTTTCTTCAATAAAACAATTATATTTTAGTTAATATTTTTTATGTTTATGATATGGTTGTCGTGGTGATTTTTTTCATTGTTATTAAGAGTTTCTTATGTATTTTGATAAGGTATGACATAAAATAAGTCTTCCAATATCTTGCTGTATCATTTTATAATTATCATTACTTTAATTCGTTAAATTTTCGACATCGATATTGCGATATTTTAAAATATCGATATTTTAGGTCCGATATAATATCGATATCGATATTGCTATCCGATATCGATATCGATATTTTTCTTTCGATATCCCATCCCTACCTCAAAGGTGACAGAAGGCAAGTGGTTAGAATTATGGATTAGAAAATCCCAGAATAAACCGAAACCATGAAATGATATAATTTTAAAGGCCTCCTCAAGGACAAAAATATATAGTACAAAGTGCTTTTCCAGGAAGATATAATTATCAGAAAAAAATAAAGAGCAGTGTGTAACAAAAAAAGATGATTTTAAGAAGAGATGAAAATACACAATTGGGATTCAATCAGATATACTAATGGAATTAATTATGCAGTCCAACTTCAATCCAAATGAAAAAGCATTCCAATCAGAAATCTTATCAGAATATATTTTTTATAAAAAAGAAAGATAAAACTTAAACTGTGGACTAAGAATAATTAATTAGATCTATTTGATATCATCCTTTGCAAGTAAAGACATGACAACAGAAAGAAATCTTTTATGTATTCTAGCTGTCCAATACCAAATGGTAAAAATGAATTTTCACAGGAAATTTTTCCAAAGAACATCTATGAAGGTTATTACAACAGACCCGCTACACAAGCTATAATTTATTTTTGCTGACTTGGTCAGTTTTAAACAATGACAATGGCGAAATTCCAACTGGTTTAGTAATAAACCATCCATTTGATGTTTATTTATTACACAATACTTATCAGAGCAATTCAAATATTAAATGAAGATCTTAAAAAGATATAGTACAGGAATTCTCATTAAAAAATAGAGCTTTTAAGTGTCTCAGGAATAGTACAAATATTTAAACTAACTTAAAAATATTACTGAGTGATTTTAGCGTAACACATTCCTCAGGTGACTGAAAGTGTACATAAAGAGATGAGAAAATAAAAATTCATATAATTAATAGTTCCCAAGTTTTCAATATTTAATAAAAGTTGGTAGCTGATTGGGAAAGGTGCGATTAATAAAGGTAACTATAGAAAATGGCTAATAGATATCTTTTTCAACACAAATAAGAGTCCCGAATAAAGTTAAAAAAAATACATGAAAGAATAATCGTAAAAAAATTCTATGAACCGATAATACTCGTGCTTAGTGTTTCGTTCTCTTTAGAAACTAAAACCTATTAGAAGGATGAAAATATATTTATTGTCAAACTGTTTGGATGATGCTCAAAACTAGAACTAGCGACTTCATATTCCGATATCTTATGACTGGCTGGTTAATACAAGGAAAAAGATACGTAGCAGAATGATTGAGAGTCCATGCAGATTTTGATCTTGAGGACTTATTAGGCCGAAACGTTTGAAATCCTTAACAAAAAATAATTCAATAATTTTAGTTAAAAGCCCATTACAACTTATTTTTTTATCTTTCATTTACTCAAAGAGTGAATACTCCACTTTGATGTGATATTTTACACACTATTTTGAAGGCAAACTACTTTACCGATGAACTAAAACTATATAAAAACAAATTATGCGGGGATAAATCGATTTCGTGATGCGAGGGAACGCTCAAGATGAAACGGTAGTGGAGCAGAGCAACACTCGATTGCATTTAGATTTAAATATCTCAAAAAACTAAAAATCGTAACTGCATACTATAAGGGAACTGCCGAGCATTTCATCCTCTTTGTATTGAGCTTATAATTTAAAACTGTATCTTGACGCTACACACAGATATTGGGACGAAATGTGGAAAAGATAGCACCACAAATGAAATCATAACGAACATTATATTATATTTAAACATTATACTGGAAACATTCAATCAAATTTTTACATTTCTTCTTTAGCTATAACAAGTCATATCAAAATTTACTAATCATATGAATGGTAATGTAAAGTATGTAAATAAGAAAATAAAATAAATAAGAATGTTATTGTATTTTTATAAAATTTAAGACATTCCCTCATGAAATAACGTATAAAAATGCAGGGGTGCATTTTTTATACTGAGTAAAGTATAAAAGTACCAAGACTAACAAAAAATTTTTATTGTTATAATTTTTTGTCAAAAATGCACGGTTTCTTCTTCACGTTTCTTTTATTTATTAGAAAACCCATATACAAATTGTAATAGAAACGAAATCGGCATTAGAGGAATTAAAAATCGGTTTTAATCGTGCTAACGGGAAGTCACGTTGATTTTAAACCAATATGTTAAAGATTTAAATTCTCGTGAGGAAAGAATGCGATTTAACAGTTAGCGAACGTAGAATAAATTCTATGTGAACTACAAGCGAACGACTGGGGATTTCCTCATGGGTTCGTGCTCCCTTAATTACCAGACCTTGAAGATTATAAAGCTTCAATGGGCAAGAGTGGTCAATTTAAATTTTAATCGATCTTCTGCTAAAAGATGACATTTAAAAGGCATCCCTTTAAAAAAAATCCCAGATGTTATGAAACAGTTTTCCGCATCTCTATAACAATCGTTTAAGCTTACCATGATTGCTATTGAGATAAGAAACGTTTGCCTTTCTCTGATTTGCGTTTCATATTTTTACTTATCAGTCATTCTTCTTAATTCTCAGTTGTAAACCGCTAAATCGTTTATAAATGACATGTTTTGTAGATTATAAGGTTCCATACAAAATCAGGTCCAATCTACTTTAATCCAAGGCTTTAATCCACTAATTACTAAGTTTAAAGTTTAATTGAACAGTTTAGCTCGAAAATGAAAAGTCCTAAGCAATTGTAAGAGCATATTTATGCCTGAGATGTAACAGCAAGGTTTCCACTTAACAGGAACTAAGTTGATCTATTTTCAGCTCCTGAGACTCTAAAATACCAATTTTAATAGGAAGTTGGTGCACCGAATTTTACTTGCTCCCTCACCATCGAAGTCTGGTTCATTTGATCAATGAAGTGAAAAAATTCTGTTTAAAATTTATTTTTTAAACATCGAGCAACAAATTTGCTTCCGTATCTGTTTCAAAGTGGTGAAATTCTTGCTAATTTGATTTTAATGATCTTTTTTCTGATATTGTTGAAGATGGTACCTCGATGGTGCTATATCACATTTATCGAAGTCAGTGCATGGACTTTCGCTTACTCATTCGCAAACGCATTTTCCTTGGCACAACCGCACCTAAAGAAAGACTTGTCCGATTTGGCCCTTATAAATTATAAGTGGATGATAGGGAATAATTAAACATAACTATTTCAGCTTACGCTTACGCAAACGTATTTTACTTGCCATTCCTATGTTTACATAAAGGCTTCTAAGATTAAGTTCGAAGTTGGAGGAAGGTTGGAGATGAATTTTAGAATAGCCACAAGCTAACATGCAGAGGACGCCTCCTCTTACCGATTCATAACAATATTTCCAGTTAGATTCCAAATATTTCACACTAATTATATGCCTCTACCTAAGAAAGTACTTAAATTCTTAACTAATATTTCTGACATAATGTGCCATGCAAATATTAATATGAATTTTATTCCTTTCATTGTCTCTTATTTTGTTAGACAAATATTTCCTAACATTAACTTTTACAATAGATCAAGAAGTATTGATTACAATGTACCTCTATTATATGTATATATTTTTTTTAAATAATTTATTTATTGTTATTTACAACTGTATACACTTATATACAACAAGTAAATTTGCTGTAGGTGACATAGTGACATGATACAAACATGTGGAGAATCCACTGATAGAACTCCAATAATTATATGTATATAATGTATGGATATAACAAATATAAAACGCTCTATTTACTCTCAACAAATATTCTTGTTTAAAATAGTATCAGAATAGTAAGTTTTTTTTTTGTTTTTTTTATAGCTTAGCCTATGGATAAGAGTAAATAGTCCTTTATCACATTCCACCCACTACTTTCACTTATGATCTAGACAAAGTATTTTTTTAAACACTGTTCCCAGCGTAAATTTTATTATCAAACAATAAATTATTCTTTATTAATTATTATTTTGAAATATAGGCAATCATATACCTACTCAACAGAAATAATACGGAAAACTTACTTAACATTTACTTGGAAAACTTTTTTTGTTTTGAATAAAAAAAAAAATGTGACATTTGAAATTAAAAACTTAATGAGCACTATGTTTAAAACAGATATCAATTAAAAGTCTTTAATAAGTAAAAATGCCTCGATACATATTCAGAATACTGCATAAAAAAACGGGAAATAAAAACAACAGAATTCATGAATGATACAAATTCTCTACATATAAAAAAAACATATAAAATTTAGAAAATACTGATATGGTTCAATTTTCTTAAATAATACGCCCCCGCAATGGTTTTTGCTTCTATTTAAAAAGGAAAATTAATGGTTTTTATTAATATACAAAATATTAATATTGTATATTTTATTGACTGTAATCACAGTAAATTATATGCCAGTATTTGAAAAGAAGTGCTAACATAGAGATGAAATATAAAACTATTTTAATTACCTCGTTTTTCCTTATCAGTAATATTGTATTTCCTCTATCTGAAACGAAAAGAAAAAAAAAATTAGTAAAACGAAACCTTGGAGTTATTAAGGTTGGATTCTATTATCATAAATATTTTTAAAACTACTTTTAAAAATACTTTTAAAAGAATATATAAATAAATTATTTTACAAAGTCACTTCGTTTAGGATACATAAAAAAAATAATGAGGAAACTGGAAGGAAATTGCCATAGATTCACACAATTTTTTCCTTATTTACCTTTGACCTTCGATCACCTAACATTTTATAAGAAACATGGACTTTGAAAGTTAAAAGTCATCCAACCAAATAATCATTAATTAAAAATATGTCAGTTGACTAGAGTCATATTTCTAATCATTTGAAGATCAGTGATTTAACGTTAAAAACACGCGCTAAAAGAAAGACATTACTCCAACACCAACTGAATTCTAGTACAAATTTTCAACTCTCTAACTCAAATATTAGGAGGGTCTGTAGAGATGAACAAAACATAAAAATCAACGGAAAAAAAATATTGTAAAGTACGACAATTTTACTGAAATTCACTCCTACTTGTACGGTATTTGATTTCATTGTGGAAATTGTTGCCCTGAAGAAACTCTATAGGGCGGATCTTTTCACCCTTGTTATACGATTTGTAATAAGTTTAATGAAGCATAATTTAACACAAAACTAAAATCCATAAGATAAGATCAAAAGATATCCCTATTTCCGTCATACCAGTGAAGAGGCGAGAGGGATGCGCTGGGATCTCTTGAGCTCTGCTCTACCCTTCACACGTGGGGATAGAGTGGGCTCAGGGATCCTCAGGGCCCTGTTTCATAATAAAGTACAAACTAATACTATCAGTCTGGTAGATTTATCTTAATTCAATTACAGAGGCTTGTATAATCGTAACTTGTACTTTAGTATTTTTTAATTCCTGTAATATCACTAATGGTCATCCCTATCATGAAAAAAATAAGTATTAGTATTATTACCACACTAGTTTCTACACTTGCACTATGAACTAATATGTTAACTTTCATTATGAAAAAGGGCCCAGGTCGATTGTGTAAATATTGTATATATTATTTTATCATTATGTTATTTTATTTATTTATTTTTCATACAGATAGTTTGATTATGTTCATCTTTTGTTTGTATATATTTTAAGAGAGTTTTTTATTATTATTATTTTTTTATGATTTTGTTTTTCTTCTTTTTTTTATTTTAGTATGTATGAGATCATTCATCACTATTACCTATTCCCCACAACTGTGTGGCAGTTTGTAATATCTATCAATTAAAAAAAAAAAATTTCCGTCATAGTAATAGGGATATGTTCCTCCTCAATGAGTAACTACCGAACCCGTTAATTGCTTTCCTATAGAATCCACAGCTGATCAATTCAATACCGAACTTATATTAATTTAAATATCATTATTTAGATGATGATGACAAAGACAATGATGAACAATATAAAACTTTTATCTTTAAAACTTAAACGAATGACGTACCAGAACAAAGTAGAGCACGAGACGGAACATTAAGTAGAAAACGATAGGGTAAATAATTTATTAGGAATGGCTGAGTATTAAGGACAAGGCTGAAGAGCACCTCCAATCGATCCCGGGCACAAATGTCTCCCTTGCCCTCCCCAGTCGAGACCAACCTTCCAAATGATACCTTTTCTGAAATGAAAATGGCTTCCTAAGGAAGAGGACTTGATCAAAGTTTCTAGTTTATCTTTTAAATAATTCAATCGGTATACATTTAAGTCATTCTCTATTACATCACCAACAGTCCAAACCTTTCGGCCAATTCGGCCATCCTCTAACACAATATTTTTTTTTTTTATATTTACAACTGTACATAAATACATCAAGTAAATTTGAGGAAATCATAATGCTAAGGTAAAAGCATGTAGAGAAACTACCCAACGGTAGCACTCTAAAAACATTTTTACAATATAAGGTCTCGAGGCCATCTTCTTTTCAGACGCCTCGGAGGATTCTCCGGAATAAAAGAGGAAGCAAAATTAGAAACTAAAGGACAATCTTAAATATAAATTTACATCTCACATCCAATTATTTAAAAAACGTCTTGCACGTTATTCTATCCAGGTCATAATTACAAGTCAAATTACCCTACTTTGTTACAATTTCAACTATCTTTGTTGATAGTGTTAAGTTGATCTAAAAATAAAAAGTTTAAAAATTAATGAAATTGTTATAAAATAGAATTGTATGTGAGGTGTAAGTTTATATTTATTCTTGAAGATGGCCGAAACGTTTGGACTATTTCTGATGTAATAGAGAGTGTTGAGACTTAAATGGATACCGATTAATTTATTTAAAAAATAAATAGTAGTCTCAAGAAATTGAAAAGGTTATATATAAAATTTCAATTTTATTTTCTAATGTGTATAGAACTCCTCGCCTCTTTCCGAACCATAAACCATTAACGTCATCCTAAGTAGAATAAACAAATTTTGGAGACCATCCGACTAGATTATCCGATATAGGTCTGAGTATAGGTAAGCAAGAACATTGAAGTTTTGAGAAATTATTCAAAATTTCTCAGAAATAAGTCTTTGAACCGCACACAACAGTAGGAGAAAATATCCAACATTAAATTTTTACTATTATAACCATATAATACTAACTCAATAAATCATTATATAGGTCCGAATAATGAATATCAGCTATGTTACTGGCGAGTATACAACAGTTAGTTGTCTCCGATTTTCCAGGCTAAACTTTTTCTCTTTTAATCATTTATCCGATTCTTTCACAGTTTTGTATTTGTACATTTCGTATTGCTGTTCACAATGCAAAAAGGTTGATCAATTCCAATAAATAGAATTCGAGGTACCGTGAAGGACGATTTTTTAAACATTCGACATTTAAGCCCTGTTAAACTATTTCAATAAGGATAAGAACTAGCTGATAATGACGGTCACTAGATTTTACATTGATACTGATTAATCAAAATTGATGACATTGGTAGAGTTTAATAAAAATTGTTAGGGCCGTTGACGAAAAAATTTAAAAATATATTATATAAAGTGGCACGTCCGGTGGGTTAATTTTATAGAAAAAATAGCTGTCAAATTTCAGGTACATACCACCTTTAAAAATGTAATTTCAGTTTTGGCCCAAAGGGGAAGAAAGGCAGTTATTTCACCCCAATTTTTGATTACTTAATTGAAAACTATGTATAATTACTAATCAAAATTGACGAGTCTGCCAAGTATACGTAGGGGGAATAAAAAATGGCGGCTTTTTAAAAAAGTTAAAAATAATTAATTTCTAATATTTTAAAATTTTAATATTCGGAGCTCTATATCTTGAAAACTACCAACAACAATAGAAAATCTAAGAGATAATCATTTAAAGTAGTGTAAATTTTCTAAAATTTAAATCCTAATAGGGCTATTTACGTTCAATAGTTCTCCAGATATAGCTTTTTTAAAAGCAGCATTTCATAAAAATGTTGTATGGAACGTACTGAAAGATCAGTAGTTAGTTAATTTATTTTGAAAAATCTATTATCAAAAACCATTTGACTTACAGATGCCCATTAGCACTCAAATTAAAGCTAGTTTAATGTGCTATAAAGTAGTTTATGATGTTTATTTTCGTAGGAGGAGTAGTTTTCATGAAATTTGCTAAAATAAATTGATTTATAGTTGTCCGGACAAATTTTCATTTGCCAAATTTATATTTATAGGTGAATATCATAAAAACTACTACCCCTGTGAAGATAAGTATCATAAACTACTTTATAGTAAGTTAAATTTCATTTATTTTGAATGTCCTGATATTTAATTTATTTTTTCGTTAGAAGCAGGCTCAGATAAATTCTAGAGATGAAATTCTTCTGGAACATTTCCAGCCTGCACAAAGTGGTTATTAGATTCTAAAATCCTAGTGACAGCATCGTTCTGAACAGATCAACTCCTATTATAACCATTGAAGTAGAAACTATAATCATATACCAAATACTAAACCAATATTCCAATGGGTTGTAACAGTACAGGTCTTAGTAATAGAAAGGAATTAAAATAATTTCCCTAAAACGGTTCAGAATGAAATCTGAAAGCAATGTGATTATAAAATTTAGATACTTTTATTTATATTCAATAATAGATGTAACAAATTTAAGTTTATATAGTTTATACTATTATTATTAGAAGTTTTTTTTTTTTAAAAAAGGAAAATGAATCGTTGAGACAAAACAGCACTACGCAGATGTATACATTGTACCTTTCCGAAAACATCCTCAAGAAACATATCACAGCTTATCAATCGTCAGTAAAACAAACATGGCTAGAAAACAAGTTGGAATCAACATTTCAATCATACCTTCAAAACAAACGGTTCAAATGTATATTCCAAAGTTTAAAAAAACAAAAAGATATGACCTTACAATTCTCGAGTTAATTAAAAAACTGGAGGTCTATAATTTATTTTAACTGACTATCCTTAGTAATAGTCAGAAGGTTTGATGCTGATAACCTCCATGCAGTACAAGAGCCCAAGAGGAGAAAAAGTCAGTTATTTCACCCCAAATTTTAATTACTTTAATGAAAACTATGTATAATTAATAGTCAAAATTGATGAGTATGCCAAGCATACGTAGGGGGAATAAAAATGGCGTTTTTTTAAAAACGTTAAAAATAATTAATTTTTCATTCGGAGCTCTATATCTTTAAAACTCCCAACAACAATAGGAAATCTAAGACAGCAACATTTAAAGTAGAGTAAATTTGCTAAAATGTAAGCTAGCTTCTATTTGAGTGGGCCAGACATCTGTACGTCCTATAGTTCCTGAAATAAAGTTTTTCATAAATCAAACTTATTGCCCAAACAACTATAAATCAATTTATTTTAGCAAATATCATGAAAACTACTATTCCTACCAAGGTAAAGGTCATAAGCTTCTTTATAGTCCATTAAACTAGCTTTAATTTGATTTCTAATAGACATCTTTACGTCACATAGTTCCTGAGATATAGATTTCTCAAAATAAATTACTAACTACTCATTCGGTTCTATCTGCTGTTTAATCCATATTCGCCCATAAACACCTAGTACGGTTTTTCCCACTCTAATTTTTAGGGAATGTATGGGATATTACCTGGATGGCCCCTAATAAATTTTATCTAATTATGCAATTAATTTTCCTTGACACATTGATATTTCCAAAACGGCTCGCCCGATTTTGTCCAGAAATGGAGGAATGTTGTGGATTAGTTCACAACTTTGGCATCAATTTAATCAAACTACAGCTTCTAATTTCGTTAAGGCATGCGCAAAAATAGCTGTTTCAGTAGATTTTAGTCTTAAACTTCAGATTATCGACGTTAAATACGAAATAAAGGTAATTATGTACACGATAGAAATAGTGAGAACGCATTACTGATCTATTTACTTGGCAGAATTTTATTTTCTAATTCTAATTAATACAATGGCCACACAACTTGCTTTCTTTTTGTCGCACATTTTGACTGGATAAATGTCAGCCGAGATCTAACTTATTTCCTAATATACAGCGATATTCATCATCTTAAGGCAGCTTTTTAGATTTTGGTTTTGCCTGGGTTCAGTGAAGGGAGGTATTAGTACAAGAGCCGGGAAGAAAAAAAGGTAGTTATTTCTTCCCAATTTGTGATTACTTTAATGAAAACCATGTATAATTACTAGTCAAAACTGATGAGTCTGCCAAGTATAGGTAGGAGGAATAAAAAATGGCGCCTGTTTCAAAACGTTAAAAAACATTAATTTTTCATTCGGAGCTCTATATCTTTAAAATTACAAACAATACTAGAAAACCAAAGACTACATTATTTAAAGCAGAGTAGATTTGCTGAAATATTAGCCCTAATATAGAGAGCTATTTACGTTCAATGGTTCTCGAGATATAGCTTTTTAAAAAATTAAAAATAGCCTTTGATATAGCCTGGATGTCTAAAACGTATAATACTACAGGAAATTTTTAATTCTAAGGACAATATTTTTTTTTTTTTTACTTCCTACGCAAATTACACAGTATCCCTACCTACAGTAGCAAGAAAACAAAGAGGAGGAAATTGAGAACAAGTGGGTTAAGGATCTACATAGAACTGGATTAATATGCGCAATAATGGCCACCGAGAAAGGTATATTTAACACATTCTAAAACAATAACTTAACTCTTTTTCATTACCACAATATATTGAGCAATATTTCATTACCATCTACAGACAGTCAATATACTGTACAATAATAAATATCATGGCGATAATATATTCGTTTAATAAAAGCATCCTCGTTCGAAAATTTACTGATCAGTTAGGCAAATAGGGCAATGAATTCTCTAAACTATCGTTCTTATAAAAAAAAAAGTAGTCAACGTAATAATTTATATTAAAAAATTATGATGCGTTGTTTTTTCTTTTTCAAAATATTATAGAACTTATAGTGGTCAATAGATTTGTAAGATGTTTTGGAATTTTTATAAAGATAAGAAATTTTACCTCTGTACTTCATCTTTGAAGTGGCAGTTTCATACTTATTGATCATCAGCCATACTTACATTGTTACACGTGCACAGACTAATACGTAATATACATAATCTTCTTTTGAGTGTAACAGCTTTTTATCATGGTTAAAGATAACAGCTATGAAAGTCCTGTCACCTAGCGTCATTGAAAATGATACTTGGACATTACAAGACTGAGATTAATGATCTGAGGACAATCTATTACTCAATACCTAATCTTCACCTCAAGATCCTCTTAACATTTCTCATCCTTTGAATAACAAGTGTGACTGCTTGTCAGCATAACTGACTCTTCAAGGATACCTAAATTTCAAATCATGACAGAAGTTGAGGTCGTTTAGAACTGGACCTTATATATTAAGGAAAGAGAATTCCAATCAACAACAGTGAATTTCTGAGATCGAAATTCTTATGTATTGGCCGACTCGAAAAAAGTTTGAGTTCCTTGATTAAAAAAAAAACCAACGAAATTTTTTGCATCTCTGAAATACCAGTAAACAACCAGGCAGTTTAGTAGCAGCCTTGTATAAACTGCTACTTTATTTATATAACATAATGAGTTTGTTATCTTTTTGTAAAACTTCCGAATTTTTTTTTAATCATTTATTTATTGTTATTTACAATTGTATAACATATATACAACAAGTAAATTTGCTGTAGGTGACATAGTGACATGATACAAACATGTGGAGAATCTACCCACCCATTGATAGAACTCCAATAACATTTCTAGAGGAGAAGATCTCGAGGCCATCTTCTTTTCAGACACCTAGGAGGATTATTAGGTAATGAAGGAGAAGCCAGGTTAGAAACAAGTGGATTTGGGAAGTTTTCTATGGAAGGAATGGTATCTGGTTTTTGAAAAATAGGCAACATATGGGACATTGAGATCATGATGGATGACTTGATTTGTGACAAAGTAAGGATCATTAAGGATTTTGGACTGTAAGGATTGGATTTGGGAGGAATTTGATGGTTTAGTGGAACCCCAAAGGATTCCAAGCTTAACTCCGTATGTCCAGATAGGCCTTATAATAGTCATGCAGATCAGTCTTTTGTAATGGATTGGCAATTAAGACCGTTTTTCTAGAAAATGTTGTAATAGTCGAAATAGAAGAGCAGTTTCCTGTCTTTTCAGTCTTGTATGAGTATTCCATGTCAGTCGTTTGAAGTCCTAAGTAACGGATCTTTTCGACAGGAATAAGTGGGGCATTATTAAAGGATACTGTAGGGCAAGAGGTCATTGGTTTACGACGAAGGGTAAATGTGATTTGGTGGGATTTATTGGAATTAATTTTAATCCTCTAATTTTGGCACCATTCTTCAAGGGTGGTGATGTGGGATTGGAGGGTTTGGGATACAATGTAAGGATCATTGTTCACTGACAATAGACATGTATCATCGGCATACGTGGTGAGGATAGTGTTAGGATTGGTTGGGATGTCAGCTGTGAAAACTGTATAAAGGATTGGACCAAGGATCTATCTCAGGACTACCCTGAGGTACACCAGCAGACTGACGGAATAGGGATGAATAAGTGACTTCCGTAAATAAAAACTAAATGATATAGAATATATGCACACGTCCTCAATGGAGGACTTGAGCCATAATAAGTAAAAATGTCGAGGCTACACATCGTGAAGGGCACGTAGCCTTTTTTGTTAAAAATATTTTTGAATGTTTACCTATTTAATTACTAAATAAAAAAAAAAAAAGTCAACTATTTTATTTTAAGATAACTAGCACGGCACAATAAAAACAATTTTTAAACTAAAACCACTTCTCTTTTAGCAAACGATTTTTTGCGTGATGCTCTTTAGGACCGATTTACTGAGATCAGAAGCCAATCTATTTCTGATTGCACTGCGTTAACTGTTTGTTTTCTTATAGCTGTGGTGATCGTTAAATCTTCGAGCAAGCTTTCTAAGAATTTAAACATATATACAGTTTAAACCGTGGTATTTGTAGATCAGGGATACAGCTAACATGCCAGGATCCTTTTCCTCAATCCGATCCAACTAGATAATGGGATCGCTTCAAGCGGTGGGAAACATTGTCTCTAAGGTAAGTCATTCATAATCTTAGGATAACACACATCATTTAACTTCCATGCTATAGTTTTGGAGATTCTGTTTGCAAAAGTCCAATTTTATATATAATATAGTGAATTAGTTATACAACAGATAATCAACATAAAACTAAGTGCAAGATACAAGAGAGAAACGTTTAGTAACTAGAAAATTACTGGCTGGCCATGGATTGATCTCGTTTCATTAAAATTGAAAATAAATACAAATTGTACAAGATTTATAGACATGTTTGGTAAGGAAACAGAATGTTCCATGTCGAGCAAATGAAACATACCTCAATAATTATTTATTCTATTTTTTGTTAACATTAAACGTTGGTCACAAATATTAATAAATTATTCAACAAAAAATATATGAAGTGTTACGTAAAAGTAAAAACTGGATTTCATAACCACAGATATAAATAAAAAAAATCAGGCATAGAAAAACAGATTAGCAGAAATGTTTATATACGCATACCTTCTTTTAAATATATACATATTTATTATTTTTATATTATATTATTATTATATTATATTATTTATATATTATTTATTTAAGACCAAATGGATATCTTTTTTATAAGTACTATATTGGTAATATTTTAAAAAGACTGGTGAATTATTTTTGTCCAATTACTATCTTTTTTAAGACTTTTTCTAACTTCTAATGACATAGAACCTGTTTTTATGCGTTAAACGAACACCAAGTACAAAGTAAGCTTTTGTTCTAAGTATCTTCGTGGAACATCTTGAGTTGACAATCAGTTGTAAAAATGAACAAGTATCTATATTGTTCATTTTTACAACTGATTGTCTGTATAACAAAGGGAAAACCTTCTGTTTATAAGAAAAGTTCGTTATTTCTCAGCAATGTAAAACTGAAATAAATTATTATTATCAGACACTTAATTGATTTATTGGGAAGAAGAATGTCCAGATGGTGGCAGAACAAAAAAAATAGCGAAAATCTGTATTTTGCCCCCAAAACATTCCCAGTTGATCATTTTTTTATTTAATGATGATTAACTTGAGGTATAGAATTTGATTTTTTAAATATAATTTTAATATAAAAATTTTCATGCAGAAAAACAAAATTATTTCTCTATGTTGAGTAATTTAATTTACTGTAAAATATCATCGTCAAATATCAACCAGCTACTTTTTCGTTTTTACAGTGTAATAAAAAAACATTTTCTCCGAATAAAAGTATAGTTTTTGTAATATTTGTAAATGTTCTGAAGTCAGCTTAATTTCGATTAATATATATGGCTGCAAATTTCTGTAAAATTGATAACAAAGGAATTGGGAAAGAAGAAATTTCCTCACAATTTAGGAGATTGGTTTTTTAAGAATCAATTAATTACATCTGATTTATTTTATTTCTATTAAGATAAATAAATTGCTTATCATGTTTCAAGAGACTTTTGTAAAATCTAATGATTCGAATGATTTCCTCACCATCACACACCTCTTGTTAAAAAGCAATGTACACCTCTATTTATTAAAACAGAACTGGTGAAAACCCGCACACAACGGAAACGTTGGCCATCAATAAATATTTTAAAACTTTTTTTATTTTTTACCGCAGCTCTTATCATCAGCTAATATTATTAATCAGGAAAAATAAATAGTAAAATGATTGATTTCAAAATGACATTTTTTACCTAGTGATAAGTCTAAGCCTACAAGTATTGCATCAGTTGTGAACATATTACAAAGGAATTTTTGTAATCACATCAGTAATGTGTTCAAAATTCTATACTTAACATGTAAACACTCAATGAATATTTTTAAATTAATTTACTTATGTGAATTAATTAAATCTGTGAAAAGAATTTTAATTATATCAGTAATGTAGTTAAAATTCCCTACTTACATAAAAAGTAAACACTTGATAAATATTTAAAATAAATTGATCACACCTAATAATTTATGTGATAACTGATATCATCGAATTTTTTTTTTACCTTTATTTGTATAATTTCGATACCGGATAAGTAATTATAGGAAAAACATCTTAATCTTAATCACGAGATATTTATTTATAAAACACTTGATATTTTTATCATGTTACGAAATAATAAATATATGTCACTGATGGCATTCAATCTTTTGATTTATTTATTGCTTGTAAATTCTTCATTCGCATAAAAACCTTCTGAATTTTAATTTCTTTAATTCCAAAGTGATTTAAGATTACAAAAACACGATCCGAAAAAACAAAACAAAAAAAACAAAACACGGCCAATGCTAAAAATACTGGATTAAAACTGCTTCATTTCTTATTATATTTGCTTTGCCATGATTTTCGAAATCTAGTAAAATATTGTTAAGAAAAAAATTTAACATTCATAAGTTAATATTTTAGTATATTTATTCAAATTCGTATTTGCTAAATTACATTAGTTCACATTAAAACAACTTTACTAAAATATTATCAAAAATTAGCCAATAAACCAAGAGGTTTATCGGTAAATAAAATATATTAGGCATTATTTTTGTAGTCAAAAAATTTCATAATATAACTTTATCCCACACCGACAATAATAATTTTATGCCTCAACTATCTATAGACTAATAAAGACTGATAATAGCCATGGAATGTAAAAAAAAATTCTATTTCTTGTTTTTTTCTATTTTAGAAAACGTTAAATTATATTACTTTCGTATCCTTTATATATTATTTTTTTTTTTTATCTTTAACGTTTTATTTTTTTTTTCAATATTGTTCATGACATTTTCACGTCAATATAATCATCCTATACTTTTCTTCTTCTCTTTTTTTTTTTATTTCTAATTTCTTAGTTGCTTAATATATTATATATTATTTTTTATTTGAGAATAGGCTTACTTAAATAAAACACAAATACCTTTTGATCTTTATTCCTTAAATTTATTTATTTTTCTCCGACCTTTCGGTCCTTAGGCCAATATCAAGAAGACACCTAAAGAATTCACAATATTTATTAAGAAATCACTCGACCCATAACACAATATTTCTACTAACAAACTTAATAATTGTCCAAGCTATTAAAAGTTTTTTCGTCCTATTACAGCCAAGTCAATCATCTTCAAAAACAGATATACTTATCAAATTACATCACACAATTTCTTTAAATAATAGTTATCTGCTTACAAATATTTAAATTCTTATTGCACTAATTTAAATTTTTAACAATTTTCCGGGCCTAAACGCCTGAGAAAAATTATCGAAGTTGGGAGATATGGATCAAAAGATATTTGTGTTATTTTTAATTTCTTGTAATAAAACTATTAGTGTATAAACTTAAAAACGTTAGTAAGAATCGTTGAATGTTCCATTATTGAATCAACTTCTGAAATATTTTATAGTCCAATTTTTTTTTTTTTTCGAATAAAAGAAAGAATTAATCGTAAAAATGAAACACAACGCTTTGCATTCATTCACATACAACAATAAAAAAAAATTTCAAGACTAAAAATTATAATGTGCCTCGGAAAACGCTGTGTATATTAAATTGTCTCTTTCTGGGAGAATAGCCCATTAGACTTGATACAAAAGGAATAGAGAACGCCCAATATGTGGATACAATATGATGAAGTAGAGAACAAATCAGTATGATAAAAGAGGACTTCGATAGGAGTGGTCTGGTAAAAGAGTACATAATAACAAAATTCTGAGGATCAGAATAAATTATTGTGAAATAAACAATTATTACGAAAGTAGTTTTGATTCCATATATTCATATAAAATTTAAGAATAAATAAAACAATAATTACAGTAATAACAACAACATAATAATTACATGCTTGAAATATTCCGTTAGAGAAGTGAATGGTGATGACGGAAATACAATGCTACCCGCATAGACCCCTATCATATCACCATAATGACCAATACCGATGACATCTACTTCTCAATTCAGGCAACCATCATCAATCGGCTTCGAACCTTTTAGAAATTATTCTACATTGTAGTGATCATAATGACAATAAGTAGAATACTTTTTAGTTCCAACATAGTGAGTGAAGCTACTGCCTCAAAAAAAAAAGTTGGCATAATTAGAGAAAGGATTTTTGGGCAATAGCATCAATTTCCTCCAAACCTCGATAGAAATTCGAATCATGGAAAAGAAAAAAAACATTAATATAACACAAATTTTATATTGCACGTGTTTACTCTTTTTTAGGCATATTTTTGATTTTTACGGCTTAAATTTAATCCTTGAACAAAACTTTTCATATCATACACAAGGAGGTGTATTTATTACCAATATTTATTCATTTTAATCTATTTTATTCAACATTATTTAATTTATAATTTAAACTTAACTAATGATAGGTAAAGCAATGCATTGATAAAAATATAATTAAACACAAGAGACGAATGTTCCTGAGATAGTATTAACCAGTAGTTTCGGAAAACTATCAAAACGTCGCCCTAAAATAAGCTTGTTATAGAGAATGTTAAGTTATTGGATTCCCAGCCCACATCTAGCCCTTCATTCTTCCATCAGACATAGCTGTGACTTGTGGGAATTTCATTTTTTATTTATACATATTTTATTATATTATATGACCTATGTATATTATATTAAATAAAAATCAATTAATCTCATCTATATGAATATAACTATACATTTTCACCTAACTTTTTAATGTTTTTCTACATTAAATCTACATTTCTACATCAATAATCAAGTTTTATTACTTGTTAGTTTTCTGGTTAATGGTGTATTAGTGTGAAAAGAAAAGCTAAGCGGAATAACATGGTATGTGAAATTTTAAAGGAGTTTTTAAAAAGGAAACTTGCAATAATATTGTTAAATACTCTTTTCTAGACCATGCATCGCATATTTTTTCTAAAACTTAAAATTGAGGTATTACGAAGTTTAAAAAATTAATTCCAGCCTTCTTAATAGAAATAAACAAAAATTTAGGTTTTGTATATTTCTATTAAGTGCTCTTAAGTAATTATTTTTTGTATACATAAAGGAGCGTTTTGTAAGTTTTATTTTATTCAAACAAGATTAGATAAGCTTTCTGTTTATTATTATTATAAATTAAACAATAAAGTTGATTATAGCAAGTTTTGAGTGTTACGTACAAATTTTTAGTTTTTACTGCACAATTTTAGATTTTTTTCTGGGCTTTTTTCGTTTTTTCATAGCACGTAAATCTGGTTTTAAGTATGACTATCCATTTAGTTTCAGTATTCCAATAATAAGTGGGATTATTGTGGCATAACTAGAGTCCTGACGGACACCGATCCAAGCGAATGAGTGCGTTTTATTTTTACAAATGAATGAATTTTTAATTTTTAATGTTCACCGTATTGTTGGGCTGGGGTAAGCATTTAAAGAAAATCGAGTTGAATATAGGTAGTTCATATAAATGCATCTACACATCACGTGACGTTAATATTCTACTCAGATAGTAATTAATAAATCTTCAAGAAAATCCAAAGTAGGAAGTAGAATAAAATAGAGAAGTTGATTAGTTTTATAAACACTTTGTCACTGACTCAAGGAACGGAGGACAAGGCGATAAAAAAAACATTGCACAATATTTTAAGACATTACCTAACCTGTCCAAGTAGTTACCATTTGTTCAAACAACTACGGCTTTCTTTCCTGTCCTGTAGCTTTTGTTCTTTACTCTACAATGGATTACTTAATGGAATAATTGTATTTATTAATAATTACAACGAAATAAAATACTGCGCGAAAAATAAACAATTCACAGGTTCTCTTCTTTACATGTTTAAACTAAAGATAAATTAACTAAAGAGCAGAACAATGGAAAATTAAATGTTTAAATTAACAGCTAATTAAAACTGCTAAATAATAAATTTAGATATTGGCAAGATATGATGTAAGGCATTGTTACTCCAAGTCCTTTTAAGATCGTAAGTCTAAAATCTGAATTCTATCAGAAGAAAACAAAACTTTTTTTTTTTTACATCTGAGCAAATGAACAAATTCTAACAAGAGAACTTTCAGTTCAAATCTTTAGAAATGGTTAATTTTCTTACTTCAATCAAAACGAAAGAAAGTTAGGATACTTCGTTGAACAATTTATTTGACATTAAATAACTATCCAAACAATTAATATTGTATTTATAAGGAAAATAAATTAACAAAGAAAAATCGATGACTGGCTGATTCTTCTATGTACCTTGTGCACCTCCACACTCTTGTCATAAAATGCAAATACAACATAATACTATCATATAAAACCAGTATTTATTTTAAACAGACCATATTTAGCAGTTTCATGTGGAACTCCTATAATATGCCTTACACCAATCACATTATGATAATCACTAAGAATTGTGTATAGTTATCGACGTTGCTCCAATTAAACTGGAAATTAATATCTCTCTGGGGGGAAAAAAAACCGGGTTCACTTCGAAATAAAAACTATGAATGATAAATAATATTGATCAATTAAGACGAGCTTAAGTAGCAAGTCTAATGGGAGTTATTATAGAGTTGTGTGCTGTACAATTATCAACACTCCTCCTATTAATCTAACTAGAAATTAATTTAAAAAAATACTCGGTTCATTTCAAAGCAAAAAACTATTTATCATTAAATAATGTTGGTCAACTAAAACGAGAATACCAACAAGTATAATAGTTATGAAGTCCTTGTAAACCGCTGCTTCTTCATCATCTTGTTTACTGACAGCCTTATATTGTTCACGATTGGAAGGTCTAGGTATTCACTTTTCAATTTAACGAGTAGAAGCACTTTTAATGATGAGGAGCAACAAGCAAAACGTGATCCTATTAATCTGCTCCAGAGAAAGAGGAGTGTCCTTGCTTCGACCTCTTTTTTATTTTTTCTCTATGTATCATCTTAGTGAATCAGCTTATCCCATCAGCCAATTAGGGGGATTAATATTTTTTAAGAGGGGCTGAAAGTCATTTTTGGTATTACAGATATCTATATATGAATAATAAAAACAAAGAAATATAATGAAATCCGCTAACTTCAGGATAACAACTGTAATTGCAATACTATTAAAAAAAAAATCTAATGCAGTGCTTTTATCACTCAACTTTCAGTAGCAATTAATTCCATTAAACGTCAGTGAAAGTAAAAACTGATTACTGTCATAACACACAAGACAACGGATAAAACTCACCTTATTTAAGCGTTTTCCGCTATTCCACATTTAATTCCGCCTAATTAGATAACAAAATAGTAAATCTAAAAATTAGAAAAATAAAGAAGGGATATGTGTACTAACAAATACTTTATCAATTTTTCGTTAATACCTTAGAAACTAAGAGATTTAGAGAAAACATTTATTTTTAATAAACATTAAGTATATTAAATTTTCTTCTAAAACGATTACATATTGTTGCGGCTAATATATGGTCCACAAATCGATAGTTGGAACATGTGATTTTTATTAAGTCAAAAAACAAAACAACTACTCTCTATTGTTTTTTATATTGAAAAATGGACAGACAACTTCTTAACGTTTTGTATCTTCTTCATTTTCTCCTCACTACACACTCGTAGTTGCCAGCATTCTGGCCATCTTCGCCAGCTAAATCATCTTAGCCGCGGCGGGCGGACTTCTTCAACTCATCCTCCAAGAGGACAAGGCGAGCGGACGTACGTCCCTTTTGTCGATCTACTTCCACGAGAATATCCTCTCAGAACAATTACAACCGGGGCCCCACCAATCACCGGTGAAATAAGACTTTTTTTTCTCTTTTGTTCAAATAATTTAATTTTATAATAGTGTTAAGCTTTCTTTTTTTTCTAGTTGTATATTTTGTGTTTCTTTTTATTATGTTTACTTATTTAAAAATACAAAAATAACAAAATTCGACTATTCTTTTCGTTTTTCTAAATTATATGGATTCACTGATATGGAAAGGGCAAATGTTACAGCAGTTTAATTAGACTCATAATCCTAATATCCGATAAATAAAACAGTGACGTTTTATTTGGTTGGTTAACACCAGTATATGGCATGCGAAAACGTTGCAATGAAATGGAGAGGACATTGATGTGGTAAAAATTATATATTTTGTCGGTTTATGTTTTTTATCTAGAGAATAATAGGTTTTGTTGAAATGATATTTAGAAAATATTAAAATACATTAAATTTCCCTAAGAAGCAGTCAAGTAACATTTCCTTCTTTATCCCACAATAGTCTAGAAAACGGTCCAAACGGTACAAAAAATTGTATTTTTTTAAATTGAAATTTACAACTAAACAAAAAGTAAATTTGATAAATGTTTCAGAACATATGGTAATCTTGGAAAAGTACATCAATCATTGATTTAAATGAGAAGATCTCAAGGCCATCTTCTTTTCAGAAACCTCCGATGATTGTAAAGGTTGAGAAGAACTAATAGGTTTGCATGAGTAAGGATTTTGAAATGAAAGGACGTATATTTATTTCAGGCCAAATCTACAACGTGTAGGATGTAGAGGTCTTTACAGACGAGTTTATTTTTGACATAATAAAGAGCATCAAGAATTTACGGAGGATTTTGGGTTGTAAAGATTGGATACGGGAGGAATGTGTTGGTTTGGTAATGCCCCAAAACTCAATTCCGTATGAACCCAAAAGTGAACAAGGAAAAGGAAGCCGTGAAAAAGGTAACAGATTTCTTCCCAACTCGAGCATTAATTTTCCATTCTACACTTTCCCTACAAATTGACATAAGTCAGTAAATATAAAATTCTGCAGGGGTAATATTTATCCACATTAAAATTGTTTACAAAAAAATTAATTTAAATGTAGTGAATGAATATGTAACAAACAGTCAATGGAAATGGAACCAATTTTTCAACTGGTTTATTACGTACTTAAAGATCATTTAATGGTTTCAATAATATTTAATGAATCGTAAAATAGTTTCAGAAAGTCTATGTTTATGTCTTACACCATATAATAATTACGCTCTCACAGATTGGGAAATTTACCACTGCGTGGTTAAGAAACCTGGAAGTCGGACCCCAGAAGGTTATTATTACATAATGCTAACTTTTCTTTATTTATTACTGCTCAAGCAGTAGGCAGAACGTCGGCTTAGCATTTTAAGTAAATAGCACAGTGAGAAATATTCTTAAATACATCCAAAGAAAAGTGTAATGTGTGTGCAGGAATAGATGCCTAAACTATCATAAAGCCTTGTTACAGTAGGGGTATTCATGATCTATGTTAAAGCGTGTTAAATGGAAAAACTCGTGTTAAATCGAAAAAAATTGCCTTCTTTTGCCGTGGTAAAACGAAATAACATTTAACATGGCTGAGAGCCTGTTACTTGGTCAGTTAAATCGAGAATGACGTCACACAATAGACCAGTTGAGATCGCCGCCATATTAGTTGTTGTGACTTTCAATACAGTTGTCAATTAGCTCATCTTCATTCTCTTCTTCACAAGTTTGAAGATCAATAAGACACTCATAAGCTAAACTTTCACACAAATTCCACTTTTCACTCACTCTAGGCATGTTTTAATAAATTACTTAAATCAAAACTGAAGTAAACAATAACATGAGGGTCTGGAAGGAAGGTTATAAACATAAGGCTTATACAACAAGTTGCTGAGAAAATCCGCTAGGGACTCTTATGCATTTAACGTTTAACATGACTTCAAATAGGGCTGCTCACAATCCTATAGTTATAACATTTAACATGGTAAAACATATAACATTTAACACAACATCATGAATACCCCTATTGTATGCAGTATCGGGAAATGGGAAGCACGGAGCTCCTCTGCGAACTACAGAGAGTACTTTGTACTGTCAATCTTAATAATGAAACTACGTGGAATTGATTAGGGATGAGTTCTGAAACTACTTTGAAACATTACTAAGAAATGCTAAAGGAAGAAGTGTCAGGGAAATTCTATACGCCTGTCGGTGTAATCGAGTTTTATTTTAGAGAAAAACTAAGTACGTATTTTATAAGCTCGTTAGGTGAAACAGTTTGTCCTTTAAAAATGAATTAAAATCGTAGAGAAGCAATTAAAAGCTACTTCAACTTATTTTTTATGGACAGTTAGAGAACTACTGCGCATTGGCTATTAGATAATACGACATTAAATATATCGAAGATATCTACACACACAAGATAAATATGTACACGCTTTCTTCCATTACTTTCTGCTACAAATTTTGATATTTTCTACAATGTTTTCTTTGTTTATTTCATTTTCAATGCATCTTCTTAATCTATAAATCCATGAACCAAGGGCGTACCCAGGATCAAAACATGAGGGGGGGGGGCTAGCTATAGTCAATATTTTTATTTATTTAATTAATAATAGATAGCCTGGTGGGCCTTATGTGGTTAATGTAGTAGGTACATTTTTTAGTTTAAAAATTGATAATGGAGGGGCATATTCCAGCCACCTAACTATATACAACGTAATAAATTTTAAAAAAAATTAAGACAAAATAAATAGATTAAAAAAATAATTCCTAATAAAAGATAAAAGTAAAGTTAATAACAAAAAAAAGACATTTATGGATTTAACAAAATAAATAATTTAATTCTAATGGAAAAAGAGAAAGTGACTGTAAGAGAAAGATGAAGAGAAAAAAAAATTAAGATAAAATAAAATTTTAGAGTAACAATAACAGAGCTGATAAATATAGAACTTATAACAGGATGTCCTGCAGCAGCCTGCGCTTCAGTCTTCGGGTTGTGGAAGGATTCCCAACTGCTCCTTTAACTGTCGGTAACTGGGAGTGAAACTTCAAACCTTTTTTTGACGTAATCCTCTATTGTCTCTATTTTTAATTTAATAAGCTGTTTCTTACAAACCAAGGAGCATTCACTGTAATTCTTACGAATTTATTTAGAAAGGATTGTATTTTTTTTTTCCTTTTCGTAAAGGATACCGCTCTCCAGACTTCACAGCCATACATCAACAGTGGCTTGACAATTGTTTAAAAAGTAAGAATAACAGTTTCTGGATTTAATTTGGATTTTTTATTTAGGATAGGATATACCATTGCTAACCTGTAGTGAAGCATTTTCACCACTGAAAAGGAGATTGAAAGCAAAATTTTAAGAACATTATGTATTGTCGCAGTGCTTAAATAGTAATTACAATTAGTATTTGCTTAAAAAAAATATTTTTTTATGAGATCAATAAATTTTATTTCACTCTTGGGGGGAGGTAACCGCCCCCCTTTGGGTACGCCCATGCCCTGAACTATAATAGTCTTGATAATGGTCCACATGCTTGGGCCAACGCGTCGGCTTTTAACAAAAATATAACTACATCCTTCTATTTTTAAAGTAAAGCTAACTTATACTCTTAATAACTTAAAACCTTGATGTAACCTAAAAAGTTCAAAATCCATTATTTCTTCAGTCTTCCTAATGATATAATCCAACCCAGGACAACAGATCGATTACAGCCACAAATTCCTGATATAACTTTAACAGATAATGCATCGTCCCATCAGTCTTGTTAAAGGATAGATTTGAAATTAGTATTGGAAAATATATAAACGCTCACAAATAGCTAACTAAGTAAGATTACATCACTCTTATCCTGCCGTGTCTGCCATATGAGAGATAATGAAATAAGGTCTAGAGATGACCTGAGTAAGTGTTACAGAAATATCACTCATCGTATTGATAACAAAACCTATCTTGTGTGTCCATTCTCACGTCTTACTCCTTTTAATGTAACATCCAATATATTATAAAACTTGTTAGTTATATATTTACTCTCATATGGGTCAGGTCAAGATCTTTGAAATAAAACTTCTTTACCGATATTCTAATACTGATTTTATTCTAATAGAGCTAAAAATTCATCAATTGCATACATTCAAGCATTTTCTGCGTCTCATTTTTCGCTATTAGCATTTCTTGATCTCCGTAGCAGCTATTGTTAAAATAAAACATGAGATTATACTGACTATATTTGCAACACACCTCTGAGTTATTTTTGCAGTTTTCATAATCGCTTTTGTTTCCGAGATTAGTGAGCGCGCTACTGTTCGTTTTTTATTACGTCCTTTTAACGATTTTTTTTTTTCAAATAGGTCCTTTTAGGTCCTTGAGTATTTTTAATATACATTACCCTCAAGAAATGTACATTAAAAATAAACTCAATGTTTTTTCTTTAACGCCATAAGTAACAAACAACACGTTTTCTTTGACACTTTTGCCAACGATCGTTTATTTTCAAGCAGGACTAATACTCAATTAGAAAGAATATGTGGCAAACCTCGAACATCCTCCGTGGCTAACGGATTTGAAATTCATCCTTCAATTTAACTAAAATTAGATCCATTACGATATAATAACTTAGTTCCTAACAAATCTGAAATCTATCTTCAATCTTGGAATTCCTAGACAGGAATTTGGAAAAAAATTAAAACTTATTTATAGAAAAATTCGCAAAACACATCTAAGATATTCTGAAACTAGATAAAAAAAAAATTAATCAATCATGAAAAAAAAACTCTCTTGATGACAATAGGAACATAATTTTTTGTAGCATTGAAAATTGCAATACAATGTTGGGGAAGAAAATAATTCGCTACTTTTAACTGATAAATTTGAATAACTGAATTCTGAATTCGCTATTCTATTTTTAAAAAAGGCTTTCTTAAAAAAAGGTCTTACTATCACTAATAATACCGATTGGGGTAAGTTTTGAAGATAATTCACATAGAAAAAAATTCACAACTGAGCTCATTCTCTTATCTATACAAACAGGTGAAGTCGAGCATCACTTCATTTCCAATTATTTTTTACCTTAATAGAAATAATTTTTGTTAGCTCTTAATAGTAGCCTCGTAGGCTATGATCCAAAAATATTTTGAAATAAATAGTTGCAGACAAGGAAGTTGTTTTTCCAGTTAGATCTGCCATTTGGCCAACAGTTGTAAGGCGGATCGAAACCCTGCCAGATCTATTATATATGGTAGAAGAAAACTACAATTACATATATTTGTATCATTGTGGGTGCCACAGCGAAAAAATTGAGGGAACTACTGGACTGAGGTCACACACAACATTATACTTGAAGTGAGATATTTAGAACCAGGATAATCTTTTATTTTAATAAATTAGCTTGTATTACATGTACACTGTAATACAAACACGTTCATGGCAGTAGTGAAAAAACCAAGTTGGTACAAGTCATTCCGTTTTCATAAAAAAATAATTATTTAATTTATTACATAGAGCAATAATCTCAAATATTACGAAATAGTTTCATATGTTAGTGGCTTACTAATTTTAACGTATACAGTTGTTATATCTTAAGAAAATATATACGTCTTCAACAAAAATTTGGTATATTTCAAAATTCTAGGTCGGGCCTACATCATTTTTGCTTTCTACAGCCAAAATAACCTATATATGTTTTATTGTATCTACATGTCCTCCATATGTAAATGTGTTCGTCGATTTCAATTATTAATTATTATTTTATAACACTTTTTGGTATAGAAACTATTAAATGTGAGTTAAAATAGTACATATTACACGACTAAAGACTTGGGATAATTTTTAATTGAATATATAAAAAAAATATATATAATATAACGTTTTATTTTAGATATCGCAGTGCAATAACGGTACCATTAATTTATACTCCCCAACCTAACACAATCCTCCCATCTACGTTTCAGTCGGGCCTTTTTTGATCTTTATTGTTCAATAAACTCCGCCATGTATATTCAAACATCGGTAATAGAGATAAAAAGAGCACATAAATATCTTCTCTACTGACATATATAGTGAAACAAAAATAAATTATTGGAGAAGTTTGTCGGGGGGTGCGGTCAGCAAAGAACAACATAAATAAACAAAACCATATTTATTTATTTTATGCCAAAATAAATATGGTTTTGTTTATTTATGTTGTTCTTTGCTGACCGCACCTCCAACAAACTTCTCCAATCGTTAATCTACGGTCAACTATCGTAAGTAGATTATAGGAAGACGGAGCGTGTGGCGGTCAAAAGCAGGGCTTTGTTAGGGCTGTCAGATTGAAACAAAGACAACTGATTGTTGACTTTTAATATTACTTATTTAGGTGTAGTGAAGATTACCATTCTTGTTTAATAAATTCCTTTATAAATCACAATGTTTTAGAGAAAATAAATAACTATTATTGTTGTTTTATTTTTAATTTATGGTACACCAGCCTCTCTAACTATTTACTACAGAATTTATATTATAATGATACATAATGTGGTTTAAATTGTTAAAAATTCAGACTCAAATATTTAGATTAAATTAATTTAATTATATTCAGCCTGGGGAAATCCGAATTGAGAACACTTGGGAAGGAAAAAACTGGATTCCGATAGATCCCGAGGCTTCCCTCTCAACCAGCTAGGCGTTAGTCACTAGGGCCATTGCTAGAACTCCAATATAATTAATTATTCACGATAGGTTTCAGGGCCACTGCCGTTTCAACCTTCGGGGAGGATTATGGGGATGAGTGAAACAGATAATGATGGACGAGGCGGTTGATTCAAAGCTCTGAATATCCTTTCAATATATTTCTTTCCCTATCCGTTTCGACAACCTTACACGTCTATCACATTGATTGCAATTAAATATAAATATACTAGATACAGTTAAGCACATTAGCGTTGTATAGCCGTTCCAATACTCCAATTAAAGCATCTTTGTTTGGTCCGAATATTCAACGTAATACTTAATTTTAAAAAACCCTGTAATTTTCTTCTCCTAACGACAGCGGCTCTTAACATTTATCCCTAAGAAAATTAGGAAGTGTAATAGACTTATAAATTTTAATGTTTCTGATACGAAAATATGAAATATCAGGTTTGTTACGACGAAAAAACTAATATAAACCGTGTCTTTATTACTTCTTAATTTTGTTCTAACTAGAGCTTATAAACTCCAAATACTTAAATTCCTCAACATACTCAAACGTACAAAAAAAATCAAATAATAAACAGAAAAATAACCATACTCTAGGTTAGGTTACGAGTAAATTGTAAAATAATTTAAGGTAATTCTTTTAAATAAATCCACAAGAAAAAAAGTACAACTCAACGCAGATCGAAGCAATGTTAATATTCCTCATAACTTACTTAGAACATTAAGCATTACAATATCAACAGAAACTAAATAAAATGATTTGATGAAGAATTAACTCACATCAATCCTGACACTCCCGACCTCAACTCCTTCGGCGACGATTCGAGTGAGACTTCCATCGAAACACGGATACCATTAATATATATACACTAAAAATATACAACTCAATATCGATCAGCGAACGAGACATCACTGCGAAAAGCTAACCTAATACCTACCTCTATGGTATCGAAATCTTAACTTTAGCCATAGAACATACTGGAGATAGTAATTAAAATTAAAAACACCGTAAAATTCGTATTTTATTTTTTAATATATTATATTAAACACCAGCTAACACTATTTTTTCTTCCATGACAGGTATGTCAGATAATTAAGTATTAAAATATTATTTCACAACCGAAACATAGACATAGTTATATCAATAAAAGTTATTTTGAGGTTTTTATTCAGGTCTTATAAGGAAATTTTTTTATTGATAGATTTATTTATTGATAGATATTACAATCTGCCACACAGTTGTAATACTAAAATATATAGAAAAAATAAATAAATAAAATT
>NW_027114407.1:560553-562696 GCF_000696795.3 Halyomorpha halys | reverse complement strand
GACTATGAATGATGGTCTGATCTCACATTGCCGTCTAATATTGAATTTGTTTAGCGCGTCACTGAAGAGGATCTAGGAGGGTGAATTCCGGAGAGCGAATTTGTTGATCGGGTGAATTGTGAAATGGTGAAATTGGAGGAGCAGAAATGAGAAGGAAAAATAGGAATGAATTGAAACATTTATATTTGTTGTACAGGCCGAAATTGATTGTAAAAGGAAACTGTAGGGGGAAAAAAAATTGTTTATTATACCTTATTATTGTATCTCTTTTTTTCTGATTATACCATGTATGTATAATTTATATATGTCCGATTACGGATTGATAAGTATGCTGTGTGAGATAGCAAACTGATGTATTTACGCAGCATAGATAAATAAAGTATTTCTCTCTCCTAAGGAAATGGAGGCGATGGAAAGCTAGTGTAAAAAAAAAAATTCAGTCTTAATGTCTAGATAAAATAGAAACAAAAAAACATTATGTTTTGTGAAATATAAGAGAACAAACTATTCAAGTTATAATTACAAAACTTTTATTTAATCGAAATAAAAAGAAAAAATATAAATTGTATTTGAATATGTAATAAAAATAATAAATATATAGTTGAGAAGATGGTCGGGGGGTGCGGTCAGCAGAAAAAACACTAATTATTTATTTGTGCCAAGGTTTCGACCTAATTTTTAGGTCTTCATCAGGGCTATAAAAACAAAAAGACAACTACCATCATTCAGAGAAAAAAAAAATAATAGACTAACAAATTTGGAAATATACATAACAATGAATTGATAATATAAACTAGTTGATTAATAACTATGGAACAAGACATCAGTGATGATAACATAATTATTTATATACATATAAATATGAGTAATAAATAAATGATCTAGTGGGTAAGAATTTTATATTGATGATTAACATTAAAAACCTTTTATATTCTTGATTTTATTAGAGTTTCATTATTATTAATTATATTTTTCAGTGTTTTGGATTTCTTTAAGAGAACCATTTTCTAAAAATTCTACGAGGAACTGAAATAAAATCATATTTCTTTTTCAATTTTACTAAGAGCTAATTTAAATCAATATTGAAAAATCAATGACACTATGACCTCATGAATAATAATGTCATTCAAAAGAATGCATAAGTAATTTCATTCGACGTTTCGGGGATCGATACCCATAATGAGACTTGGAATTAAAAATTTTAAACAACCAAATATTTTAGTATTTACATATCAACAATTGAATTAAATTTAATTAATTTTTTTAAAATGATATATAACAATAAATTAATTAGTTTAAAACATCGTTTTACTATATATAACATATATATCTTCATAGTTTATTTATTCATTTAAACCAGATTAAAATTAAACTTATTGCTATTAAGGTCATTCTTATTTTAAACTAAATACAATATATAGTATAACAAATAGTAGCTTTGTGTATATCATTAAGGCAACAAAATAAGATAATATTAAACTCTATTCGGTATTATAATTTTACTTTTTTTCAATTAAGAAAGGTAATTAAATTTACTTAATATAGATTTCAAGAGATTGTTCTCTTCGAACTAATCTTATCGACAATATTTTACAAAACAAAAATGTATAACTATTTAGAGAAAAATGGAGACTTTCCGAAGAGCTCTATGTTGGTATTGGTATCTGGTGGGTGTAACTAGTCCGGCAAGTTGGCATACTCCTCCTTTTTGCCGACCCCTGGCGGCTACCAAATTTGCCGTACCATACTAACCAAGGGAGTGTCAAAATGTAATTTTCATGCAATCACAAAAATAAATATTAACTGCCCTAGGTACAAATCGAACCCACAACGTTCCGAACTGCTAAGTCCCAATCATCGGAATGTTAGACAGAAATAGTTCCAGAGAGCTCATTTTGGCCTCTCATTGTAGACAATTTTATCGGCTAAGAAGAATTAGGCAAGCTCAGAAGAATTAAGCGCGTAGTTTTAGAAGTTGCATCATTGATTTTTATTAACACAACTCCTTGTGGATGTACCTTGTTAAAAAAAACCTGTACCGCAATAAATGAGAAGAATCAGGGGTTCAGTACTTTTCAAAGCTGTTTCTTGAAGAACGGTTGGGTTAGGAGGTGATGGATATTGTTTTTGTTTCATAAAGGCT
>NW_027114407.1:539141-560503 GCF_000696795.3 Halyomorpha halys | reverse complement strand
AAAATATATACAAACAAAAGAATAGACAAGATGAACATAATCAAACTATCTGTATGAAAAATAAATAAATAAAAGAACATAATGATAAAATAATATGTAAGGAAATAAATTATTAAATGTGTAAACTAAAAAAAAATACGAGAACCCGAATAAAGTCCCAATGGAGGGCGATACAAAATCGGAAAATAAAAATACGTCATAAGCAATAAGAGAAAAGTTTAGATGAAAACCTTATACTGTAGATGGAGATGATTCAGAAAATACTTCGTAATACAAATATTTTTTTGGTTATTTACCTCATAAAGATTGAAAAATATTGGCAGATATTTTAGGCACCAAACCCTTTTTTTATTGTAAATTTACTGCATCTGGTGAATAAGTTTACTTTTTTTATTACAGACATAAAAAAACAACTTTACTTTTTAGTATTGTGTATGAGAAGTTTGTTTGAATAGCGTGCAGAAACGCTGAGATGACTACGTATCACTGATTATAGTCTAGAACTTTAAAATAAAATAATAATTGCTATCAACAATTAATAAATGTATAATAAAACTTTTATGTATGTATACGTTGTTATCAATGATTTTTTTATAGTTTATTGTTGCTTTGTTAATGCACTATATAAAAAAATAAATACATTTTGATTGTTATTAATTCTATGCAATCTATTATTTAAGTAGAGAGAATGATTCTAAAAGCTTACAGAAGCTTTTAAGAAAGATTCGAGATGCAAACAGTTTTTATGACTTGTTAAACAAGAGTGATAAGAGAATAGCTTCGGGCGTTTGGTTTAGCATCAATTATATTTATATATCCTGCACGGAAAGACACACCTACACGCAAAGCTATAAATTCTTTATTATTATAATTATAGATTCTTAACTAAGGATTAATTAATAGGATTAAATGTGCGTATTAGCAGGGAAATATATTGATTCTTTTATGTATAATCAAATCTTATTAGTATTATTATGAGTTCATTTATAAACGGAACAATTACATTGCTCAATTTTTTTTATTTATATTATATAAGTAATAATTAAATAATAAAAAAATGTTCGATGTAAAAACAAAAATGCGTCCATTAATTATACAAATTTTCTAGTTTTATTCATGAAGATTGTCTTCGAGGAAGTTAAAACAGTATTACGGATTTTAAACGAAATCTTAGCACTCTTTTGAACTGTTACTGAAAAACTTCAAAATTATGCACCTGGCAGGATAAAATATACTGCGATTTGAGAACAAAATGTGCTTTTAAATTATTCTGTAAGAGAGTTTAGAAAAGAAAAAACTAACTAATTACGTAGTCACTAGCAGAATGAATTCAAAGTAAACTTAAAAGGAGCTATCACTGCAGCTTATAAGAGAATGTTTAGTTGAGGACGTGAGAGCCAAGCACGTTAGGGCGAGGTTGTCAGGGTTCAGAAAGTTGTGGGTTCGATTCCTACCAACATTTTTTCATAGAGACCCAGAGAAATAAATTCCCAACCTGGCATTATAAACATGTTTGATAGAAGACGAACAAAATAAAAAAACTTCAGTGAGAAAGGTTCACTTAGAAATGGCAGATAATAAAAAACGTTGAAAAGGTAAATTGAAAAAAATTCTATTCAAGTTACAATAATTTAATATTTATTAAATGCTAAAAAAAGAACAAGTATAATACATATTACACCATATAAAATATATAGTATATATATATATATATATATATATATATAAAAGAATTCTTGAAGTAAGAAAAAAATTCATGGGTATCACACAAAGCGATGGTCAAGGCGAATGCCTCTAGAATTATATGTTATTTTTTCACGTATCAAAATCGTATTATTGAGTTACATAGTACCGCAGCTTATGTGACGATCTGCTATTAATGTACTTTCAATTCTGTTCATACAATTCTTATGATATTCTTCTGATAACAGTCTTATTTCAGAATCAAAATTGATAGCAAACAAACATTTTTTTTTAAAATTTCGATCCTCCATATTGCTTCAGGCAACCCACTGTGAGCCGGATGAGAAACTAATGGATTAGAGTTCATATGTAAGGCTGCCAATGAATATTTCGAGCCGAATCTGCAACATGTGGGACATCACTGTCATGTGAATATATTGAGGTACTCATAATTTTAAGGCTCGCAAAGAATGGATGAAGAAGAAAAATTTACTTTTTGAAGGTCTCCGGAGGTTTAAAATGTTGTGTAAAAGAGTCAACAAACAACAGAAATTAGTATGCAAGCTATGGCGACTGGTTTCTAAATTGGTCTGCCAAGTGGAAAATTGGTTTATGTAACCCACAGCCAAGTAAGGCCATACTATATTTTCACAATATTAAAATCGGGTTCTTTTTTTACTTATTTATATTCAACCAAAAGAAAATATTGAATATAGAAATAAATTATAATATTCTAAGAACGAAATGTCAGTATTAGACATTCGATCAATAAATAGCTTATTTATAATTATATTTTTATTTTTGTTACCAACTAGATAAGATTATTCCAAACAAGTAAATTTTCGGTGAGCAATCTTCAACAGAGTTTAGAGTCCTCTGAGTTTAAAGAACAAAACATTTTTTGTCATAGATCTGTCAGTATGGCTGTAACATGATCTCTTAAACGGATAGGCTGACTTTATTGCTTCTGTTTTGGTTTTTATAGGATTTTGACCCCTGGTTTGTGTGCACCGAATTAAATGTAACCGCCAAAAAATGTGGTTTTCTCTTGCAGTCATTTCTAATATTCCAGATGCTCGTTTGGTGTATTATTAAGTCAAATAAGACAAACTAAAACAATTTAAAAAAAATAGTGGTGGGTGGTCCTCATTTGTTCTTTGCTCTTTATTCATTTCTACTTTTCTGTTTTGCGTGTTATTACGTCAACTGTCCATTTACCATAGTTTGCGAAAAAAAAATTATATTCTTATCATTATCTATTTTATATTTGTACTATTTTCCTTCATTTGTATAATATGTTGCAGTTTTTTTTATACTTATATTTATATAATTTTAACTCTACCTTAACTTACCTTTTGTATTTATCCTATTATATCAAAATATTTTTATTTTATTTTTTTGCACCTTTTTAGTCCTGATGAAGCTCTACAAAGTGGTGCGAAACGTCGGGAAATGAATAGGTGTTAATCTATTTTTGTTTTCTAGTGACCGCATCCCTGACAATCTTATTCATAATTTAAATGAATACGGTCAATTATTTACATATATAATAGAAAAATAAAAATAAAATCTGTAGTGAACCAATATTACGCAAGATAAAACAAATAATTTTATAGTTGTGTAAGTGGACACATCAGATACTTATATTATATGATATAATTGAATTTGTAAAAATTATTTTATAACAGAAAGTAATATTATACTGTAATAAAATAAAATTAAAATTTTTATTACAAAATTTATAACAGTTCATTATGAACAACTTTATTACTATCGTATCTTTTGTAAAATTATATATAATCAATTACAATGATTGAGTAAAATGATTCTTTAAATATCATTAAATCCACATTGAAAAAATAAAAACTATGCACAAATCAAATTTAATCTGCAAATAATTTGATTCTATAAATATATATATTTTATTTATATTTTTAATTTTAGTTTCAAGGCTATTTTTAAACTTAGTTTCATTACTTCTTCCCCCTAGCCATCTTGTTAAAATTCTTTTGTATTATAAATACAACTCAATAAATGTATTAGTTGATATTTTTTGTTTGAACTTTTCATCTGCAATATATTACATTACACTTAAAAATTATATATTAAAAACATACATTGCTTTTTAAAAAAAATATTTATTATGTAAGTTGTTTTTTTTCCTCATTTTAGGGAACATTTATTATTTCAAACTAAAATTTTAATAACTTAAATTTACCTTAATTTTAATCTCCAGAAATGCCTTAATAAGATAAAATATATATATTTATAAAATAGGATCGTTTGTAAATAAAATTAATTATAAAAAATATACATTTTTTATAATTCAATTATTAATTTTACAATACGGATTTAATGAGGTTCAAAGAATAATTTTTTCTCAATCATTTTGATTGATAATAAATCATTTATAAGCGATGTTATTGGATAATATCAATGAGTAGATTCTTCAGAAGACTGCATCATGTCATTGTAATATAATTTACACCATATTTACTGGTTATGTATATTTCTTAATAAAGTTGTAACTGAATTAAAAAAAAGTTTATAAATTAAAATAACCCCCAATAGAGCCACGGGATGTAACGATTTAGGAAAATTTACAAGAAAAGTACACTTTAATTATAATTTCCACAAGGAGGAAACCAAGATTACAGAAATGCGAGAAAATAATTAATGGCTAGGTCATTGTAATAACATAATTAAATAAGATAAAACTAGTCTGGTGTTTTTTAGATTTGTAAAATCACGTATCAGTCTATTAATTTAATTTATATATTGATGTTTAATATTAACTTTATTGATGTTACACAATCATATACACGTTAAATAATTGAGGTTATAATTTGTGTTAATCAATTATTATAGTTCTGTCAAGTAAATTGTAAATACCTTAACAGTAATTTTTATTTATGTAGTGATTTCCTTTTGCCATTTAATTTTAAATATTTTAGTTATATTTTAATTGATAAATCTTCTATAGATTTCAAGAGTACTTAATTTTTTAATATTCATAATAATGTTTTAATATTTTTGATTTTTCAATTTAAGTTAAAGAAATTTAGCAACCTGGAAACTGGCCTATGTAGATTGATTTTTATTTCGCGGATGCCCTACGGTATGAAAACTCGAACATCCCATAAGTCTCACCCTCAGTAAATCAGATAAGGCTAGATATGAACAAAAACTTTAAGTTAAGTTTTTTGATACGGATTAGAACGTATCAAGTATGGATTCGATGCCCATCTGGGGCAGAGAATACTTATTTCTTTACGGTCCCGAGACTTGACACTTCTTCCCTGCCTGACGAGTTCCCTCTAGTTATGTGAAAAATGGCCTCAAGGAAAAATAAATGCCCACTTATTACTATACTTCCTTGACCTTGTGTACTAAAAAAAGCACTTAATACGAAGCTATTTGCGCCTTAATAAGAAAACATTTATAATTTCCTTAGTATTCAAAGTGCATTTTAATGTGTAAACAACACTCAGCAAGTGAATTCCTCGAGTTTGAAGACATATTTGAGACCAATACCAACGTGACACTTAACTGTCCTGGTAGGTGCCATTAACATAATATAAGTAACATTAGCCGAATAGGAAATGTAAGCAACCCTTTCGGGCCTCCTAGAGTTTCCCGAAGACTTTGAGCTTTATTTTCCTTCCTAAATATTTTAGGTTTATCCTTAAAGGAAAAACAATGTCACCTTATAAGCTTATGTTTCCTATAAAGTAACAATTTCCCTATAAATCATAACTCACAAACAATGATAAACACAAAAAACTATTTTGATACTTCCTGCTACAGCATTACTTGGCAATAAGTCACTATGATTACAGGAGTGATTAACTACAGTGGTAATTAACCTCACGCGTTTTCATTATTTAAGTTGGTAGCAGAGTATACTTTCTGTAAGTTATGCATTATAAATTAGGTAATATAAATATAATCTATAAGTATTATAATATAATCTCGGAGCAAAGAATCAATCGGCTTTCATAAGGTCCTCTACATGGTTTGATCCGTTCCTGGCCGTTGAGAAACAATCAAACCAGTAACACAGAATTGACAGAGCTTCCCTAACCGGTGATATTAAACTACCCTCACTGACAGTTCAATGTAGAAATGAATGATGATTAAAAATAATAAACATTATCACCTTACATGAACAATAAACTTAAAAATTATATATAAGGTTATTGTAGTGAGATTATAAACTGCGTCAGTTCATTGTCAAAGTTTCTAAATGGGACAGTTAGCAGACATGAAAATGCAGCACGCAACAAGTCAACTATCGCCCAAATCCTGAATGTACGACAGTAATTCACAACTACAAATGTCATAGTTTATTAGATTGTAAAAGCTCCAACTGTCACGTTTACTATAGCCGGGGAAATTGGTTTCGGGAGGAAACTAACTTTTAAATTTTCTTTTTTTCAAGCATGACAATACTTGAATAATAGTTGAGTACTAACAAAATTAAGTAGTCATGGTAGAATTGATTGATTTTATTAATATTAGCACATGAAAATAATTCTAGCGACAAAGATAAGAAGCTTTATTCCAAAAGACGGAATGTCAACATTGGATTACCCATTTGTCTCGGAAAAAAGCCACGGACAGGTGAACGGCAGACAGACCAAATTTTGAGGAGGGGTAACATTCTCTTTATTTGTCGATTGCAAAGGTTCACTACTGCTAATAAACAAAATAAATTTAGGATCACAAGTAAAAGATATTGCGCAAGTTGCCAGCGATTGCTCCATGTTTGATCAGCGAGTCATGGAATGCAGATGTTGGACGAGGGAGGTGTGATAAGAATATCAAAAAGGGTCCATTATCATCGGCAACAACACACGAAATTTTTATGACTTGAATATATTATTTATTTCTTCTTCTTATGGGCAGAAATATCACTATAGATATGTTCATTAGGGAGAAGTATTGGATCTTATGATTTTAAAAGAGAAATAATGTTAATTAGGAGCCAGCTCATTAAATTATTTGTTGTAAGGCCATGTAATAACACTAACATTAGATTTTTCAACTTATTTAATAAAAATAATAGAGTTATTAGTTGTTAGTTTACTAAGTTATAATATATGAGGAAATTTAAATATTTACTTACAAAACAAGTGTTTGTACTAATGCTAGTTCTTATAGAAGACCGTACTACGCTTACCTGCACAAAGAGAAAAAATCAATTAACAGTTTGTCATAAACGTTACAGAATATAGCAAAAATAAATTAATAAATAAACTTTACTTACTAACATCATTTATGATTTATAACATAAATGTGTAAGTAAGTAGAAAAAGAGACAATTATTTAAGTAAAAATGTTTCAGGCTTAGAATATAAAAAGTTTTATATGACATGGGCAATTAGCCAGCAGATAAATTTTTAAAGCCAATAACATCAATATTTAAGGTTGTATCCTTGAAAATGGCCTGAAGGCCGAAACGTTGGAGAGGCTCTGAAAATAAATGTTGAGAGTATATTTGGATTAAATTTGTGTGTGTAAATAACAGAAAAAATAATTGTTAGCATACATTATTTGGATTAAATATTAATTTACGATGCAGAATAGTCATGCTATCGTTTTTTTTCTTGTTTTTTTTGCGGGGGGGAGGGGAATTTCATTTCGTAAGTTTGAAATCCGTCAAATTGATATTTACAATAGCCTTAAGGGGATATTGTTAAGCAGATTTATTTAATAAATATTGTATACTATTTTATTTATTAAAAAGGGAAAGCGTATCACATTTCCCCAAACTCAGGCCAATTTTGTCTACTACTCCTAAGAAAGTATCCTTTACTTCAAAAAGTATAACACGATTAAGACTCATATTGTGGTTTTCCTGTCGTAATAATACTTTGAATACTAATTTTCATATTTATAACTGTCATTAAAAACACAGTTTTAGTGGAGAATGCCTCGTTAAATAATTCTTTGGGAATTATTCATGAATGTACATTTCTCCACAGCCTTCTCAAATATACAAAAAATATTGCATAATATGGTTGAAGTTTGTATACAGGAAGTTTTGCAAAGAACTCCGGTTCTCTCTCTTGATTATTCACGGGATTAAGTATTGAAATTCTCTCATTTGAGTCGGAAAGATATGTGGTTGAAAATCCAAAATCCATAGCCATCTCGATTTTTATAATAAGAAATTATAGTGAATTTTCAGATCAAGATGGCATATATGAGAGTGAAATTGACTTTATTGTGTTGGCGAGCTCAAACTTAGCCATGGAAGGATATTTATAAATACAATTATGTCGATTTATAAAGATCATTGCATTTTTGAGCCCACCAAAAATGAACAAAAATAAATTTCTCAAAATTTTACATTTGCCTCACTATTCTTACGGAGCAGCGATATGATGCACAGATTTCAGAACAAATTAATACAAACAATGGCTATGACCCTCGTGGCAGAGAACTCAAATAAATTAACTATGAACTAACTGTAAATAACAAAAATAACTATAAAATAACAAATAAACAACAAAAATAAATTGATCTACGATGAACCACAGTCATTTTTTTTATATGACATAGCTTGATGGTTACGAATTTGGCAAGTTACATATGTAGAATTGAAGAGATAAGGGAAGAAAAAACTATCTTTGTGGTCGAATTAGTTGCAGACGCTGAGTTCAAGGGCACGCTGCAAGGTCAACATCTTTCTCCACCTGCATCGTAGAAATCTTTCACATCTTTGGTTCAATGTGCTCACACATATTTATATTTTTATTATAATTTTAAATTTATACCAAAAAAAATAGGATCAAACTAAATTCCTTCAGAAATTTCTAAATTCCACTCACTGGCTTAGTACCAACGATATTTAACGAACAAAACGCCAAAGCAAAATTTTAAAAAACATTTATTAAAGTTAGAGTAAAATTTACATTTGGAAACTGCTTCATAAAGAGGTCCATACCAAATATTACTTTATAAACCATAGTGTACAAACAATAAAGCACAAATACTTTATGCTTCATGATGTCTATCACTATTAATGATATTTTAATAATAATTTTCCAGAAGTAAATACAGTAACTTTTGTTATAATACTTCTCAATTATTCAGTAATTTATTATAAAATAGGGTCCAGGTGGTCTCGATTTTCCTAATTCAAAAGGGCAGGTGAGTAATTTGATATTTATATCATAAGTTGTTTTATTTCAGACAGGTGTTTTCTCCACTTAAGATGAATATATTATATTTCTTTTCACTTTTACATCCTTACTAATTTCTTTTTATTCCCTACCAGAACATTTATGGCATCAGGAGAGGTTGTCTTACTGATTATCAACCTATTCTATCCTGAGTTGGAAAGTCGTGTATCCGCTAGGAAGTAAATTTCAACTCGCACAGGCCGGATTCGAACCTGCAACACTTCTGACTCAAGGTTGCTAAGGTAACGCCTCAACAATCTAAGTCATCGCAGCATCACATCCGTACTAGTTAAAGACAATCGATCATCAGCAAATATCCTTGTGGTAACATTCCATTAAAAATAGCAAGTCAGGAGATGAAGAAGAAAAGCATGCTATAGTTCTTTAATGGTTTAAATCACTTGATTTATGAAGTAAATTGACCAGTATTAGCAAATCCCACATTCATCCTTATTCTTTTGCATCCTCTTGCACGAGTAGAGGAACAACTGGTTCAAATATTTTGATTTAGGGACCGAGTATCAGGTTGTATGAATACTTGTCGTAAGTTCGTATCTGTTCATGTAAATTACAATACAGTTTCTTTATTACCGTTTAGATTGAAAAGTTTTTAATCGTTTAACAGTATCGTTAATTTGGAATCAATAAGCCAACAATTTATGATATAATCAGGTAGATGTAAATCCTTAATTTTTTGCTTGTTTCCAACTTGAAGTTTCTTCTCAATAGATTGAGCTACGGGTTTAATGTTTCTAGTTTATATCAGAACGTGAACCTCATATAATTCTTTTATCAAATGCTAAAGAATCTGAGAGTAATAGATACAATAGGTTTGTCAACAAATGTCAAATTAAGTTGTTGTTTTTTAATAAATATTTAGAATTAAGGTCAAATTTTGTAAAACAGATTATATATATTCTAAAAATATAACCTTTTTTCAAAGTGAAAAGAATAAATCGAACTCTATATAAAATCACTTTCCAAAGTGTTTTAAACGGTAGAAACCTAAAATTTACTGATGTAACTGAATATTTTCTATATAAGAAATTATAATTATTAAATTAAACCATGATTTAAAAATAATGTGATAAGGAAGATAAAATAAACTTTGGTTAGTTAATTACTGAGGTAATTATAGAAATTTACATTTAATACGAATTATAGAAAATTAAAGGGTTTAAGACGCCCAAGGCTAAATTACTCTTAAACTTTTAAGTGTATTATAAAACTTATTCTTATTTATTATTACTATTATTTTTTTAGCCTCTAACATAACATAGAACTGGTCTTCACCATGAGGTTTGATTTGATGTTACGAGCTGTTCCGGGTAACCTAAAGTAACTGAAAGTTTGAATTGGGAAACTGCGATAATGTAGGCAGTACTAGCGCCCCATGTGGCCAACATCCAAAGCTTATTCCTCTAGTGCTCTCTGTGGTGAGAAGAAGTAATTTTTACTCATTTGCACAGATAATTACATAATACTGATACCATCTCATGTCACCAACAATTTATGCGCATCTGAGATAAGGATAGGACTGTAATTTAAAAATAATAAATAATAATATTAATTGCTATTTAATGCTTCGATAATTAGATATAAAAACTACGCCACATTAAAATATGGAAAAAGAAATAAAGGAATTATTAAAAAATAATCACATACAGCGGGGATTTTTTTACACTCTTCCTTATTTAGTAAAAAAATAAATAAATTAATATTTATTAGATGATATAGGCTGATATTTTAAGTAGTCTCTGTAATTAGTAAATATCAACAACATTTCTTTTTCTTTTTTCTTAATTAACGATTCAGTAAGTAGTCAATAAAAATAAGAAGAAAAATCGCTTGAGGAATACGAAAACAACCAGAGTATGCATAACAGTGAACTATAATGAACAGGAAGGCCCTAGGTAATCCCTGAATAATCGCGGCTTTGAGACCATAATTAATACATCTACTAGCTTCCTACTAAATTAGTAATTAATAAAACTATTTTTATTTATAAAATAATAAGAAAATTTAAGTAGTTAGCTTAATAAGTATATATATGATAAAAATGGTAGTTATCTGTTTTTCAACATTTAGTTGAATTTCCACCGCTACCATTCCAGTACACAGTAGGCAGTATTTTGTTAAAAAATTTTGATTGATGACGTTTTATTGTAAATTTGTTAAATATATATATTTTCCAGTCTTAATTATCCGACTAACTTGATGGCAGCAAGGCCTTCCAGCAATCAAATAAAAGAGAAAAACAAAATCCAATCAAGATGAGAAGAAATCCATAATCCTTGATATAATTCAGATAGCTAACAGGCTATGTGTGTATATTTTTTTCTCAGTTTCTAAAATAATAGAAGAAGATGATAAAAAAAAAAAAAAAAATTAAAATCAAGAAAAATAATAAAAAGTAGGTAATAAAACAAATATATGAAAATACTAATATACCATCTTAAAGGCTATTAAATAATCACCATGGGATCATAAAAATATGATGGAGCGAAACGTCAGGAAATAAATAGTTTTTTTTTTGTTGTTATTTGTGGAAATAACTATTTTTGTTTTCTTTTGATCGCACCCCTGACCATCTTCTTCATAATTTGAAACAATACGGTCAATTTAAATATAAAATTAAACTATACGTTATGTCTAACCTAATTAAATCTGAAAAAAAAATTAATAAACGAATAAGTGCTCAAAAAATAAATGAAAAATGTTTTCATTTTTTCTCTGTAAATAAAACAGTTTGATGAATATGCATTTTGTTTTAACCGAATTGCTTCATGTGCCGTTTTTTAAACAATTTTTTTCTATTTTGTTTTTAGTTCCATTACAGGTGATGAATACAATAGTAAATGAAATCCAAAATTAATTCATTCCCTTTTATCAAGTTTGCGTGTTATAACATTGCATGTGGTAGAAATGGAAGTTTAAATGGGGATCCTTTCAAGCCAAACTCTATCCAAAGCCTCTTAGATATCCAGAAATAACCTAAAAATAACATCGGTTATTTACCGGGTTAGCAACCAGCTTCTCAGCGGTCAATCTGGCTTCCAGTAAATGAATAAATCGCGAACGAATAAGACGGAACATGGAATCTAATCAGTAGGAAAAGTATTTTTATCTTTTCAGAAAATTTTTTACACTACTTCTGTAAACATCTTTAAGCTTCCCAGGAACACTTCGCAATATTGAAAAAAAAAAAATTTACATAGTTTCAAGTATTTCATATTCATATTTTAAATATTTCACCGTTCTTGCATTTGTATTTTTTTTTTTAAGAACAAATTTCCATTTTAAATTAATTTTTTTTCTCACTAAACTAAATTTTTCGTAAATTATAAAAAATAAAATAGATTCATTAAATTACTTGAATTATTATATTAATTTTTTTTAATCTTTCTTTTAACATATTAAAAAGTTTTTATGACATTTTTGTTTGTTTTCCAGGCTTTTTTGAGCTAAATTTTAACATATTTAAATATTGTTTTATATTTCCTTTATTATATATTTATCTAAAAATAAACACATATTTTGATTTCTATGACATAAAAATCCCATCCCTATTGATGAAAAACCATATAATCATAAGTAATTAACATAGCTTCATATGAAATTGGGTATAGATCAATTAGTGAATAATCAAACATCAAATTTAAAGTGGACAGCATGTCTTTTAGATATTGATGGCTTACTCCACAGTAGAGCTAATTACATTTCGACTAGCTTTACCAATAATACAATCAATGGTTCTCTTTTTTTATAAAAATTACTAATTTTCAATTAATTTTTCTAAAAGAGAGAAGATTTAATTGTATTTTTCATACAATTAGTGGCAATGTACTTAGCACCAATGTAAAGGAAGTCATTGTGTTAAACTTAATTGGATTCTGCAACAAAAGAAATCATCTTATTAATTTATTAAATTTCTTTTTTTTTTTTTAAATTCCTTGTTAACAATCATGAAATTACATAACATTCAAATTATGATTAAAAAAAAATCACGCGTTTCACTCCACCAGAGTTGTGGATTTTAATTAAATAAATATATTTTTTCTGGAACTCTATATAATGAGCTTTTCCAATTATGTTAAATTAAACCACTTCCAAACAACAAGGCTTCAGCTATATGCCAATGCCCATTTTAAAATTGTTTCTAAATATTCTAAAAATAGGTCGTACACATTTCATTTTAATTATAGATTCTTTTGAAATCTATTAAACATCTATATTTTTAATGACTATAACAATCATGATGACTCTATTGATTAAAATATGAATTCACTAATGTTACATTTTTATGAACAAATAAATCAATTTCTTACAGTAAGCATTTTTATTAATTTATTTTACTTGAGGATTCTGAGTTATTTAAGGAAGAGAGTTGATGGTATTTTCAATTTTACACCTTTTTTATAAATTTTTGCAAAAAGAAGACGCATCCATTTAGTAGACGGTTTCAAAACTTAAAATATATAAATATAAATAAACTGCTTCAGAAAAGCGAGCTTTGAAAGAAATGAACCGATATGAGATTGCTACTATCCACTCCTTACCTTTATAATAACTTTTATCCAGTATTAATAGTAACATTCAACTAATTTTACATACGATTTATCTCTTACGTCCACAAATGAAATACCAAGAATAGGATGGACAATGTCAATAGGGTTCGTGTCTTCATATGGACATCTTATACGGTGTTTAGTTTTACCATCAACAGATTTCAGATTGGTGATTTAATTTTAAATTAAGAAGCCTCTTATTATTTATGCAGTATGATGGCTTCACAGGATTTTTAGCGTTACCGCGTCCAGTTGCAGAAGAGCATCAGCGGTAAAGAGGGGCTACCACCTTACACCTATTGTTGGAGTGACCCTTCACAAAAAACTTGCAAAGATGTTTCTTGTTTACTCCTTTATTCTCCACAGTGCCATTGTTGTACGGGTGCAGTAAGAAACCCAAGAGCGTGCCCAGAATCCTTTCTTTCAACTTAGTACATATTTTCCCATATACCTGACTACCCAAACAACCATACCACTGCAACTTGTTCTTCGAAGGTTCTCCTACTTAAATGCAAGAACATCCCGTGCTCAACTTTAAATTCATTTTTTAAACAATGGGAGTTGGGAACAAGAAAATTAATTGTCAGACGTCGACCACGTACAATCTCTAATGGCAAAATGAAAAAAACATAAGTTAAAAATAAAACCTTTGAATACGTTAATACTATGTCAATTTTTTTAAAATTTATTTATTTTATTTAATTTACAACTGTACAAAATAATACAATAAGTAAATATGTTGTATGTTTCATATACACTTGAAAATCTTGGGAAGGAACCACTAATTGGTGGTACTTCAAACATTAATTTAGATTAGAAGGTCCCGTGGCCATCTTTTTTTCAGACGTCTAGAAGGATTATCAGGGCTTGTTAAGGATGAAAGATTAAGAATTAATGGGTTACGATCCTTAAGGAGTTTGGAATAAAAATACGCATATCTGTTTTGTGCCAAATCTGCAACGAATGGATGTTAAGGTCTTTGTGAATGAGTTTATTTGTAATTTAATGAGGAGCATCAAGGATTTTGGATTGTAAGGATTGGATGCGGGAGGAATTTGATGGTTTGGTGGAGCCCCAGAGCTCAATTCCATATGTCCAAATTGGTCTGGCTATCGCAATGTATACTAATTTTTTGTAGTGAATGGGAAGTTTATTAAGTGTTGTAGCAATTGGAATCTACGAGCAGTTTTTTATCGTTTCAGTCTTGTGTGTTGATTCCAAATAAGTCTCTTGTCAAGATGGAGTCCTCAGTATCGAATCTGTTCAACAGGCGTTAGTGGTTATGTCAATTTGAAATTGGACATTGCTACAAGATGTTTCAGTGTTTAGGATTATACCTTCTATTTTTTACAATCTAAAATTTATTTTTCTTGATACCTTTTTAATCCGTCTACAATTTCTAAGAACGTATCTAGTGACAGAATTCTGAAATCTAAATTAAAATAAATCTACTAATATATTTTCCCATGTAATTTTTTTATTATATTTTACTAAAATAAATATTAATAAAGAGGCTTTGTAAAGCCGGAGATTCAATTCAGGTATAAACAACATAAGCTCACCCATCGCCTTAAACTGTACTCCGTAAATAATATCTACTAGCTTATAATAAATACAGGGTTTAGTGATAATTATTTTTCAGTGATTTTATGGCTTAGATACTTCCATATTATGTATACTAGCTTATATAAAGGGTCATCGTTACGGATGAGTAATCCCCCTCAATAATTTGAAAGCCTGAAATGTTAGGAAATGTGAGATTAATAAACCTCCATTAAAATTACAAATATTGAGAGAAGCCAAAATTCAAAGAATTTATTAAACTCAAAATTGTTTATAAATCCGAATTAAAAAGGTTAGTTTTCCAAAAAATGTTTAGGAAAAGAGCATACCCCATTAGATCTTCGGTATATTGGAGTAATGCTGCTTATATTGGTACTTCTACGTATTTTATATAGGTTATATAGGTACTTGCATGTTGCTATTTTGCTGCATTTGAAATACATTAGGGGTATTCATGATATTGTATTAAATGTAAAATGTCTTACCATGTCAAATGGTATAAGTATAGGATTGTGAGCAGTCTTATTTAAACTCATGTTAAATATTAAATGTATAATAGCTCCTAGCGGATTTTTTGAGCAACTTGTTTTATAACCTTTCCTTCCAAAACTTCATGTTATTGTTTACTTCTAAGTTTTCATTAAAGTAATTTATTACAATATGCCTAAGTTGAGTGAAAAGTAGGAGTTGTGTAAAAGTTTGACCACTGAGTACCTTGTTCATCTTTCAACTTGTGAGGAAAAGAATCAAGACGAGCTAAGTGAAAACTGTCATTACACTATTATTAATGTCATCCATTGCTTTATCAGTTATAAAACCATCGAAATCAATACTACCACAATCAAAACACAAACTACCAGCAAGTAACCTAACACGACGACAAATAAAATGGTGACGAGCTCAGCTGGTCTGTTTCGTCAGGTCATTCTCCATTTAACAGACCTAATAACAGACTCTCGACCATGTTACATGTTATATCTTTTTAACATGGGAAAAGATGGAAATATTTCTCCATTTAACATAAGCATTTCCATTTAACATGTTAAACTAAAGATCATGAATACCCCTATTATGTATGTTGGTATATATAGAATATACAATATATTCTATAGAGGTACCTCTATAGAATATATTGTACTTATATAGGCACTTCAGTTATTTTACAGACTAGGTAGGAATACTTTAATTATACTCACCAGTAACAGCTCTCCTGTGATAGGAATTTCAACTAATGTTTAGAACAAGTATTCTATTTAATACTTTGTTTTATAAAACTCGAACGCTATGTTCCTTCCACAATGTGAGCGGCTACATTTGGCATCAGCAATGAAAAATAATAAGTACTTGTTACTTATTAATGACAGAGTAATTTTAATACAAACGAATTATAGTATTCCTGTATTTCCTCTTTAATTTCATTTCGTCTAGACAATGAAGGCCACGGGCACTTCCTAACGTATTCCCATTGAATATCACATGGTTACATTTAATTTCATTAAATCATCTCGTTTAATTTAATTAGTTAAGTCATAATTCTTTCTCATCGTATATAATACAAAACCAACATACTAGAATGTAAACGATCTATTTCAATTTATTCGTGTGTTGCTAATAATGATTAATCCAATCAATGATTACCAAAAAAATATATATCTCAACAAAACTGAAGTAACTTAAAATATTTAAAAAAAAAATTATTTTAATTTAAAATCTAAACCAGGCTACCGAAATACCTCTACCCCTATCTTATACTATTATTTCTTCTAAGCAATGGGATGTTATTGGATATCTCCTCGAACATATCAGCGCATTGTTAGTAAGGAATATTTTTTTAAAAAAATGAAACTTGATACAGTCGGATGCCTTTCACATCTGAATGAAACTTGAAACTCATCTAGAATCACATTAAAACCCTTTCTTTATGTTTACATGTGCAGATAAAGTTACCTGGGACTGACTGTATATACCTGCTAAGACCGGTAGCGTTTAGTAGAAGGCACCCCCCTACTACACCAACTTTCATTAATTTGTAAATACAACATGACTAAAGTGTGTAATTAGGTTAGGGTTATCATGTTCCGTTTAAAATTTGAAACTATAGATAAAAATGGAACATCTAATGTCTAATCTCCTATGACAAAGATGGAGCAAGATCTCTTAAGTTTAATATATTTTTCGAGAAAGCATAGATTGATGACAGTAATCTACTTGAAGCTATAAAAATGTAAAAAACTAATAATGATGTGAAAAACATTATGTTGGATTTTTAATTAGGCATGTAAAAGAGAAAAACTTCCAATAGTGTCTTTTCAAGTGTTAGTTGGACATATAACAATATAAATTTAATTTTTTATGAAAGATCCTTTTTCGCTCTTACTACCAATACTACGAGGGAGTGGTGTTTTTTTTTATGAACCGTTTTATGGTCATTTCTGTTATAAAGTGGGTCATCTACAGGTTATCACCCTATTCTAACCATGTGGGTATCAAGTTTTCATTTCGATGAAACAGAAATAAAAGTTGACCCCACAAGGATGGATTAGAAGCGACGCCGCTGCAGTTACGAGGTGGCTGTTAATCGTGTTGAAATACAAATGTCTTAACCTTAACAATACATTTTGTATTGGTTAGTAGGTTCATTAAATATTTATATCAAAGTCCAATTTATATCAAAGCGAGGGTTAGGATTGGCTACAAAACCTTAATATTGTTCCGAACCATCATAAGTTAATGAAACCAAATGTTATTGACTTCATTATATCAACATAAAGCCCATCTAACAAGACCAAAATTATAGAACTTGTAAAATACAAAACTAACACACAAGTCAGTATTATTGTTACAATATACCCCTTAAACAGTCAATATATTGACGATACGAGACCCACAAGTAAAAATTTTAAATATATACTAACAGGCATCTCAGACATTTAAGCTGAGGTGGTTCCATAGTAATTTAAGGTTGTTATATTATAAATATAATACTTTTTCTCAGTATTTTGAACTCATATTGCTTGAAAACACTCACGGGATATTACTGAGTAACTTAAGTTATCGTAGTTAGCTCCAATTGACACAACTAAAATGAGAATGTTACTTACAGTCCTAAAAACATTACCAACATTTGCAAAAGGTTAAATTTTAGATTATTTCTAGCCATTAATCAAAAATAATTAGAACATTTAGGTATTCATGCCATGCATAGTCTTGTGCGTTTAATATTATTAACGTTCAATAATAACAAAAACTGTCAATAATTAATTTTGTTTTGCAATTTCATAATTACCTACATGATTACATAGGTACACCTGAAGGCAATAAACCTCGGAGATGAGGTATATTCAAATGGTTTCGCATTGGTGACTGTATGTGTATGACCTGTAAGTCAGGTAAAAAATACAGGCACCAATTGCAAAACGAAATTAATTATTAACAGTTTTTGTGATTATTGAACGTTGATAATATTAAACGCACAAGACTATGCATGGCATAAATACCTAAATGTTCTAATTATTTTTGATTAATGGCTAGAAATAATCTAAAATTTAACCTCTTGCAATAAAAATATGTTAATCATTGCTTAGTTGTAGCTCTAATAAAGATATGTATGTGGGTTATTAAATCGTTATCAATAGAACGTTATAATTCCATTAATATAAAAGAATTCAGAACTCTCGAATTCTAATAAAGATTCTAAAAGAAAGTAATAAAATCGCAAATTCGCGCAGTAACGAGCAAATGACGTAATCTTTTTTTTCGGCCAAGACTCCCATTGGAGTCCTATACTGCCTAACCATGGTTGGGGGTCAAAGCTCTTTATTTTGTGGGACCGCCACGCAATGAAAAAAGTCAACGTCCCAGGTCGGATTCGAACCAGCACCGCCAATAGACATCAAATTGGTAAGGCTGTGTCTTACCATTGGGCTACGGGCGGCCCTAAATAGGACGTAATCTTACACATAAATAATAAAATTACACATAAAACCATCAGGAAGTTGTAATGAGGTTTTTCATATTACTATTTTTTTTTCTAATTTTTTATAGCTTCAAGTAGATCACTGTCATGTCACTATAAGAAAGATCTTACTCAAGAAATAGATTAAACTAAAGCGATCTTGAACCGTCTTTGTTACAGGAGATTAGAAATTATTGGGACAGAACATCATTCTAATAAAATATAAACTAATTAAATGAAAATAAAAATAATTTTATTCTTTGATATCAACATGAAAGTGATACAGGAGGTTGCTGTTAAGAAATTAGTATGATAAACATAAAAATGACACAAGGGTTTGAAATAATGATGCACACCCTTCATAATATAACATATAAACATTTACAAACCACTGTTTTTCCAACAAAAAAAAAAACACATTGTTATAAAAGGTACACGTAAAAGGTTTTGATAACTAAATAGTAAATATGTTTTGGTAATAGAGAATATACTGACCAAGGTATTCTTGAGTGCAAATAGAGAATTCCATTATTGTTACTACGTAAATATTCATAATTAAATCAACAGAATCTTTCTATGCCACCCAAGCTGCATTCCATTGGTGTAAATCCGTCCTTAAATTCCCCCCCCCCTCCAAAAAAAATGTAATGTCCTTCGCCTAGAAATGTGTCGCTTTATACTAGGTGTCCTACAAAAATGACCTTAATTCTGAGATTTCAACAAAAACTATGTGTGAGGATGTGACGGAAACCGAGCTGAATAGTAATTAGTTTTATTTTCCATAGCAATATTCTAACATACCTTAAACTCAAATATAATATTATATAAATGGTCATTTATAATGACCTCGCTATAATATGGACATATATCATGGCCTAATGTATAAAAACAAATGCCCTCACTGTGTACACTATTTCTTGCAATTTTATTTCGCTATCACTCATAAAAAAAGATACCTATAACTTTACAAGCACCTTTTTTGAAAATATAATGAAACGGACAAGAAAGATGAAGCTTCTACACCGGCAGGACACGTTTAAAAAAAAAAACAGACATACGTTCTAAATTCAAATAGCTTAAATAAGTTTAATAGATTTCACATTTTAATATACCAATAAAGTTATCATTCAAAGAAGAATTTAATGTTTTTATTTAAGAATAAGAATATTTAGTGAATTAATAATAAAAACGACTTTAGATCAGTTGAGGAATAAACTACGTTAATTTATGCTACACTATAAGTCAATATTTATTGTGATGTATGAAAATATTTACTTTGAAAAGAATATTTCATGTATAAAGAAATTTCTGAAATTATTGAAAATGTTTTTTAGAGTCGAGTAATGCAAAACTGCGGGGTACCGCAAGGATCTATAGTTCTAGTTATAGTTCCGTTATTTCTGATACAAACTATTCCAGTATCGTTTTCATCTCACTCAGGAACAACAGAACTACTCATTTTAATATAAAAATAAAATATTATTATAAATAAATTATAATTACATCATTATGACTTATGTCCTGATACAAATGATCTTTATATTATTGAACGTGAAGGTATTTTTTTTTTTTCCTTTCAAGGTCAAAACCACTCAAAAGTATTTCTGAAACGTGAATAAAATTCCAATAACAAACATAAAATCATTAAAATTATATGTATTACACGTCCTTCCATGTCCCAGTCTCGTAAAGCATAATGACCCTGACATTTGAATTAAATAATTATAATTTGGCCCCAAGGCTGATTTCTCCTATACACCGAGTACTTTTCAATTCTAATGATAATTAACACTTTGAACATTTCTCAACAGACGAAAACTATAACATGGCACTCGGCTAAGCTAAGAAATAAGTTTCCTTCATTAAGTTATTGAAATCTTCCATATCTGGAACTAAATTGCATCTTCAGGACTAAAATAATAAAACTATAGTTTTCTATTGCAGGTAAAATAAACCTATAAGATATAATCATGTCGTATAAAAATACCTAACAACAAAATCTACTCTTAGTTCAATAAGAACATCTTAAGAACGTTTTATTTAATAGTTTAAAACTGATTATGGTTTTTGCATTATACTCAGTAAATTTAAAGGGGTATTCATGAGGTGCTAAATATAAAATGTTTTACCATGTTAAATGTTATCAGGATTGTGAGCAGCCCTGTAAAGTCATGTTAAATGTTACATGCATAAGACTCTTATCGGATTTTCTGAGCAACTTGTTTTATAACCTTTCCTTCCAAAACTTCATCTTATTGTTTAATTCCAATTGTATATACTATTTTAACTGTATATATTATTTTATATTGTATATATTATTTTATCAATTGTATATATTATTTTATCATTATGTTATTTTATTTATTTATTTTTCATACAGATAGTTTGATAATGTTCATCTTG